>NW_027286070.1:18192060-18402060 GCF_022747635.1 Hetaerina americana | reverse complement strand
CTCCCCACACAAAACGAGAGGCGGCACCTCATTAGCGAAAAGGTTATAATAGCCGTACTTACTTCGCCAAAAAGGGTCTCTAACCCTTCTTTCACTCTCTCTCTCTCTCTCTCCTCCCTAAGGGAAACACGAGGGGGTTAGGAGCCCTGTTGGAGGTGGGGGGGGGGTGTTCCGCGAAAGGCGGAAGAAGGGAGCGTTCTTTCCGCCGAGGGAGTGAGACGGCGAGACCGGGTTTTGGCGCGTAGGGCCCTACGTGTTCGCCCTGCCGAAATCAGATTTCCGAGGGAAATGGAAAAAAGGCGGGAGAGAAATCGTGAAGGTGTAGAGGAGGGCCCTCTTCTCATTGGTGTTCCATTCCCAAAATGCACTTCGCTTCTCTCTTCATCCCGCACCTTCTTTCTCCCAGCCGCACCGAGGGCCATTGCGGAAGCAAAAGAGAGTCGGGCGCTCTCGTAAAACTCGCTAAAACCTCCAAAAGGGAGTATCCATTTTTTTTAAACAGCAACAGGAGAGCAGAATGGCAGTGTGTGGTTCGGCGTTGATATCAGTGCTTTGGGGGGTATAAGCACTCTTAATTTGCACAAGAGAGACATCGTCAAATGATAAAAAGAAATCTTATTCATTCCCGCTAATTTTAGCTAATAATACTGTATCGTCGCCAAGCCTTAAACGGGATAAAGCTGACTACTCTGGAAATGTCACAGAAAGTGCATTAACGTTAAGCGTTCAGATCTAAGGCGGAAATTTCGCTGAATGATATTGTTCAGGATTTAATGACAGCAGTACATCTCAAAGAGAAACCTGAAACTAGTTATGACCGCAAGAATTTTACGAGTCATTTTCAGTAATTTTGTTTTCTATTATTGAAAACTTTCGATAATTAAGGTCACAACTCCAGCAACTGAAATGGAAAAGTAAGCAAATCAATATTCATTTTGACATAAATGATATCAATATTTTTCTTATCCAAAAGTAATTTATCCTGTATTTAGCACAGAAAATCTAATATCGTAAACGAAATCGTAAAAACCTTGAAGAAAAAGTTAGAAAATTGAATTCTTGCTCAAGAGTATTCAGAGTAAACCATAAAAAAGTAATTTGAAGCGTTAACGTGAAAAAATGAATATTTTTTTAAAAACATTTACGTAATTAATTGTTTTATCTAGAGCATAGCTACAAAAGATTTTATTCATCCCCAATTCATTCAAATAAAATTGACTTTTTCAAACTGTAAGCATTGAACGAATCCGAAGCCGTACTTTAAATAAATCATTTTGGTAATAGGCAATATATATATATATATATATATATATATATATATATATATATATATATATATATATAACTATTAATAATAATATACACATATATACATATATAAGTGTGTATATATACATACATAAACCATAAACATTTTTTTATGTACATACATATATAAAACTTATATGAAAGTCTCACGGATGGGAAAAATAATTTATACCAAGTTAGAAATAGCGAACAAACTCACAGATACACACGCAATAGAAAAGAAAGATAAATTTTCCGAATTTTCGGCGAGCAAGTCACCTTTCTCTAGGAAAAAAAGGAAGGAAAGGATGTTCCATCCTTCTTTATCTAGAGAAAGGTGGCTTGACCACGGCAAATTCGAAAACGTGTATTCCATTTATTTTTTGAGTGTTTCTGTGAATTTGTTTCTGTTTTCCTTTTTGTAACATCCTGTCAAGTTTCTTAACGTCTCTGTCATCAACACCCTCCTCCTTCGAAAGCCTCTTTGCCTACCGCAATTCTTCTCCTAACGTCCCTGCTAATTTTACCATGTTAATCCAAAACACTTCCGAGATATGTGAACGGTTCTACCTATTCTATTTTTTTCCCTCCTGATTTAATGTTTAGCTAAGCCTTTTTCATTCTGGAAAATCGCATAACCTTTTTTTATTTATATCGATTCTCATCCAGTTTCTCTCGCACTGAGTTTCCAATTCGCTCAGTAATGCTTGCCCCTATGTTAACTGACAAATTAAAGCTTGGTCATTAGCAAGCCTAACTGATTTTACGAATTCCCTACTGACTTTCATTCCTTCCTCCAGTTCTTCCCATGCCTCTTCAATCATTTCCTCCGGTGATAACGGACAACCTGCTTTACACCTCTTCCTAACACTGCTCATTCGTGCTCTCGGTTCCCCACTAACACCCGTGTAGCATGAAACATGAACAGGTGGCGCATTAGACTCCTGTCCCTCCAGTCTATTTCTATTTCATGCAATATACTCATTAGTTTTTCTCAATTCAGTCTACCAAACGCTTTTTCGAAATCTACGAAAAAGACAAATACGTCCTGATTGTATTATAATTTCCTTTCGATTAATGATTTCACGCGTGCCTTTACCCTTCCTAAACCAAAATTATCATCCCCTAAGTAATCGTTTTCCTTACTACCCATCCTTTTAATAATCATCCTGAGAACCACTATAGCAGCATGGTAAATCAAACTCATTTTTCTGTAGTCCTCACATGAAGTAGCCTTTATCTTTTCCGGAGTAGGAACTATTACTGATCTCACGAAGTCTTCCGGCCAGATTCCTTTCTCATAAATGCTACGAATCAGTCCACATAGTCTCTTCCTACAACATTTCCCTAAACATTTCAGTAGTTCCACAGGAATATTATCCACCCCTACGATCTTACTTGTTTTCATCTCCCTTAATGCCCTTTCTATTTCATTGTCGAGTATGCCTGGATTAGCTATCATCATCTACATCATATTGTCTTTCTATGTCCAAGCTTTTTGGCTTAAGTTCTTTACCATATAGTTCTAATATATATTTCTTCCATCTCTCTTGGATCTTTTCTGTTTCATCTATTATCTTACCCGACTTATGCCTAACTGCTAACACTTATCTTCCCTTGTTACTTCCCGATAGTGTTTTGAAGTTCTTGTATAGCGCACCAATTTCACACTTCCCCTGCATCATTTCTGTATTCTCGCACTGCGGCATCCACCCGCCTTCTTTTGCTTTCTTTGTAACCAGTCCCAAATTATTATATAACTCTTTGTTCTTCCTTTTGCCTAATTCTGTGTTTAATTTCTTCCATCTTATCTCATCTATCTTTGTCATCATCTCGCCCGTGATCCATGATTTTCTTGTTTTTTTCTCATTAACAGTTTCTAAATTTTCATTTTCGACTTTCATAATCACCTTTTTTGATATATTCCCATTTTTCTTCGATAGTACTCAGTTCTTTACCTTCACCCATGATTTCCTCTACCGCCTGTTTGTATTCCTTCCTTTTCAAACCATTCAATGCTTCTACATTCCATTTTCTGACTCGCCGCCCCTGTCTTATCTTTTTGAAACGGACGCTACATTTCATAACCACTAAATTGTGGTCTGAGTCCGCATCCGCTCCCGGGAAGCTGTGCGAATTTATCACACTGTTCCTAAACCTGTGTCTAACAAGGATATAATCTAGCTGATACCTTTCTGAGTCACCTGGCATTTTCCATGGATACCTGCGTCTTTTGTGGTGTCTAAACGAAGTGTTGGTGATGACTAACCCCTGTCTCCTGCATAACTCAACTGCTTTCTACCCGCGGTCATTCCTCGTGCCTAAACCGTAGTCCCCGACCTCATCACCATCTCTTCCTTCGCCTACCGTCGCATTCCAATCCCCCGTTACTATCAAATGTTTTCTGGCAGGTACACAAGCGATGTTGTCCTCTAACTGTATGTATGTACATCGTATCGACTTCTTCCTCCTTGTTGTATGTACGTTCGTATACCTGAACAATGACCAAGTTCGTTGGTTCTGCTTTTATGCCACTAGTAATATTCTATCCGTTGCTTCTTCTATGTTGACTACGCTTCTTCCTACATCTTCATTTAATACTATGGCAACTCCTCGTTGGCTCTCGTCCCCGCCGCTGTATATTACTACCTTGATCAAAAATTTCCCGGAATTTATTCAGAAAATTATAAATACAAGTTTATTCATCTAAATCTATATTGCCCCCTTCAAAGTAATCCCCATCGACTGCAACACACTTATGCCAGCGCTTGATCCAATCCTCGAAACATTTTTTATATTCGGTTTTCGGTATGTCCATCAGTGCTTCCTGCGATTTTTCCATTACTTCCTCTCGGCTGCTAAAACGCGTTCCCCGTAATGGTTTTTTAACTCGATTGAACAGAAAGAAGTCACAGGGAGCCAAATCAGGTGAATTCGGTGGCTGTTGGATGGTATTTGTTGCATTTTTCGTCAAAAAATTACGAATAATGATAGCACTGTGCGACGGTGCGTTATCATGGTGCAAAATCCACGAGTTTTCTGCCCACATTTCTGGTCTCTTTCGGCGAATTGCTTCACGCAAACGTCTCATAACGCCCAAATAATACTCTTTGTTTACTGTCTGGCCTTCTGGCAAAAATTCATGATGCACTACACCGTTGTAATCCATGAAAACCGTCAGCATTGCCTTCTTTTTTGACTGAAAACGACGTGGTTTTTTTGGTCTCGGCTCATTTGGTGAACGCCATTCACTTGCCTGATGTCTGGATTGCGTGTCGTACTCATAAACCCACGTCTCGTCTCCAGTAATGATCCTTTTGATGAATGTGGGATCGGATTCAGCCTCGCAAATCATGTCTTTTGCGACGTCAACACGGTCTCTTTTTTGCATGAAATTGAGGTCTTTTGGCACCAACTTTGCTGCTACACGACGGAAACCCAAATCATTAACCACAATGTCTTGGGCGGATCCATAGGCAATGTTCAAGTCCTCCGCTATTTCTCTGATGGTTAATTTGCGGTTATTGACCAACATTACTTTTACTTCATCAATTTTTTCACCGACTTTCGATGTCGATGGTCTGCCACTGCGTTCATCATCTTCGATTGACTCACGACCACTTCTGAACCGCTCGTGCCACTGGTAAACGACCGTTTTTTTTAGAGAATCGTTGCCGAAACACTTTTCCAACATTTCCAACGTCCGTGCGCCACTAAATCCGTTTTTTACGCAAAATTTAATACAAGTTCGTTGTTGCAAATTTAAATCAATTTCTGCAATTGTAAAAAATCGCCAACACACACAAAGATAGATGTACTCTTGGCTACGTAACTTTTGCAAATGTCAAGTTATGACACTAAGATTTAAAGGGAATATCAACAACAGATGTACCAATTTAACAAAAAAAACAGAACTCAAATCGGAACGATGGGAGCGCCACACGGTGGTTATTCCGTGAACTTTTTAATCAAGGTAGTATTCTATAATTATCACTAGAGTAATCCCCGCTATCCTTCCATCTAACCTCGTATAGACCTAAAATATCTACATTTCCTCTTTACATTTCTCGCTTAATATTCTTCAATTTTCCTACCCACAAAATTGTCCAAACATTCTAAGTTCCTATTCTAACTAAATTGGTCTTCATCTTCTGCATCTTCTGTCTTGCCTTTGCCAGTTTTTTTTCCGCAAGGGTTACTTGAGATGACGACCGCGGAAGCCTTGCCTCTACCTCCACTGGGAACGACACACGGCCGATTGGGCTGAGTCCCGTAGTATTGGGACTCTATAGTGTCCATAATTATATTATTGGAAATAATAATTTACGGGGTCTCCCGTTGCCTTCCTCAAAAGTGTTTTTAACGTGACTTAATCACCCAATGGTGGTCTCACCAGGGCCAGACCCTTTGCAGCCGCCTAATTGGGGAACAGAAGCTGCGTGGCGTACCTTTCGTCTGGCTCCTAACCTTCGACCTATCTGGCATAAGTGAACCTACCAGGAGCAATTATCATTGCTCCTGGTGGGGTCAGCACAGCTCTAGAGGTCATAGGAACGCACAAGCCCTTCCGCCACGTCCAGGTTGTAGTCCATGGGTGGGGGTATATATATATATATATATATATATATATATATATATATGTATGTATATGTAATATGTTTAGGGCATTGACATTAAATACAGCAGAATGGAGGCTGCAGTAAACCAACTCTAGGATTGAAATGCTGATGACGATATTTTATATATAACATATTTATATATAGTATAATAATATATATAATTATTATATATAATTATAATTATATACTATTACAATATATATATATATATATTTACATGTAATGTATTTATTATATATAATATATTTTTTATATATGAGTCGCAGTAGTCAAGGGGGTTGAGCTTTGGACCACTGAACTTCCCGGGTTTAATTCCCAGGCAAGTCCCTGGGGACCTGCAGCTCCACCCAATTTTTCGAGTACCAGGTCTTCCTGGGAAACCATAGCCGGCACAGGGAAAGGAACTGGTTCCCCTACCCTGAAGTGAGAATTTCACACGCCGTCTGGCTTAGTACTTAACTCTGCCGTCACCTACCAAAACGATCTTCGGGTTGATTACTGTGATTATGGTTTATATTTAATACATTATAATAATAAATAATGCACATATGTATTATTTTATTCTTCGTTGACGACTAAAACTTTTACAGCAAGCAACATTTTTTTCTTTTCTTTTTTAAGGGTGTCTTGCGTTTGAACTTTTACTTGAATTTTTGGAAATAAAACGTCAATTATTTTGTTTAAAAGCCCCAAAAATTCATATTTTTTAAATTTACTTCTCTTGCGATTTGTTCTAATGGTCTGTGAAGTGTGGAAGAAAATTATTGTTAAAATTTAATTGAGACTAAGTTCACCTCAAGAACCACATTTTGACTTATTTTTCCATGAATATGAAGCGGGAACTAAGTACCTATTTTTTATGATATTTTAATAATAAAATTATTTAAAAAAATTATTTTTGTGATATTTATTTTGATTCCTCACCTTAAGCAAGAGAAAACTTGAAATAAAATTTGAAGTATTATGATATTTGGTCATGATAATGGAAAATGCCGAAAGATAAATATTACCGGTTTCCTAAGTAACAAACCCATACGAAAGTAACAGGACAGAATTTCATTTGAAATGTAGATCAATGGATTATAATTTAAGATAGCTTTTTCTTTTTCAAACCCAGGCTAAGTCTAAAATAAAAAATATTGCAATGAAAAATATCGAACCATTGAAACATTTTGAAAATATCTTGTTTCATTATTCTAGGTTAAGCATGTTAAGCATATCCTCTACACTTTTATATCTACAACCCGAAAGCCGCCTCAAGGGCGTGTAGTGGAGGCTGTTAGTTCACCAACCATTCATTCATAATCACAATCATGATACCTGTCGATTTGATCAATCACTGGAAGGAAGTTCACCACACAAAATAAGGTACTTACAGTCAACAATATTCAACAAAAAGATATATTCCAAAAATTCGGGAGGAATGTTAAAAAGATTTGCCCATTTAAAATGTATGCAGGTAATCGAAAATCATATACACTATTATATATTTAGCAGTCCATACAGAAAACATAAATAAATGCAAACACACCCAAAAAGACACGTTTAAAGACGTAACGTTTTAATATATGGGCATATTTAAGACTATTACAGCAACAATTTCCGCAGTACTTGCTAAAACAACTAGCAAATAACCACAAAGGGCAAATAGAAGTAAATATGTTTTTCTGAACGAACTGTTCATCGAAAAGCAGGAATTAGTTGAATGCGGAAAAATAACCGACAATCTTTGCTCATCCATATTCATATTAATATCCAGAATGCGCAAACCCGAGTATTCCAGATGCGACAGGAGAATGTCTTGAGGGAAGTCGGTTTCACGAAGAGGGATGACATGTGACATTTACCACCCCCCCTCAAATTAGAGGGAGATATTGGGTTTAAAATGGGATTCGGGTCCAAAGCGGAGTCAAAACGAAAGTAAAAGAGCTGAAAGGCGAAAGGGATGAAAGAAAGGAAAGATTACTAATGGAGAATGGGTTGCGTGGGAGGAAGGAACCCCAGGTGAGTTCTCATTCGTACGCTGCGCCATTCAAATGCTTTTTTTATAGATTTCAAGGACGGCTTATTTTTTTATGGAACTGAGAGGAGGACCGAGGAATTATTCCAACGCGAAAATTCGTTCGTTATTTATTTTTTTTTTGTTTTCGAGAGAACGGGATGTAGAGGAAAGGGAAGGGTGAGACCCGGCGTGGCATTTAAGCGGCCCGAATATGTCACTCGTCACGTCGCTCATTTTCCCCCTCGTACCTAGAACAAAGGATCCCTCTCTTTTTTTCTTCATTCGAGAGTGTGTTTGTAAGAGGCAAGGGATTACTACTTGAGTTTACAGCCTTGCGCGGCCGTGTATTTAATCGTTTATTCTGCCAGCAGGATGCTTTCTAATCAGTGATATGAAATAATCGAATCTAATCTTTCTGTGGCAAATTAGATGAGGGATTAATTACTCTTGGTAGTGTCCCAGAAATGTGGATACGTCCTAGGAGATTAAATTAGAGTGGAAAGATGACATGAAATAGCTTATCTTGATTTCCATAATCACCTTTCTGACAACGCTTTCGAATGTAAAGTACTCATTGCAATGCTGATTTACTGATGCTCAAGATGTATTTTTCTGTTTTCCCACAGAATCATTTATTTAATTATTTCGGCTTAATATTATCGCCAGCAAACAGGAGGATTACCTCGGTTAAAAACAGAAAATTGCAAAAATATATACAGCATAAGATAAAATAAACGGGAAGGTTTTTATGACAAGTTTATCATTCAATCATCTTGACTCCGAGTATTAATATTAGTATAATTTGTACCCAAAATAATAACTATTACATATTTAGGAACATAATTAAAACAACAAAATAAACATTAGGTTTTTGGTGGCTTCCAAAACAAGTTTTCTGAATACATTCCTGGAGAAAACTGACCAACAGTTACTAACTTCAGGTTCGTAAGACATAGTACTATAATTTGAAAAAATGCTAGGCATTTCCCTTCAAGAGTGCTGCTTACCAGCAAAAAAATGAATAAGTAGCAGAGCATTCACAAAATTTACCAAATATTCGCCTGGCACAGATTTATTGGACGATTCTCTACGATGCATAACTATTCTTCATTTAAATCAAAATTTTCTCCAATGATTTTTGCTAATGCCTCTTCCACGCAACAAAATTTAAATAAATTCAAATAGATTAACTCCTCAAAGTCGTTAAATACTCAATTCATTATTTTTATGACGCCCAAATCAATCACACCTCTCAAATATCTGGCTGAGAGATAAGTTTGTTGGTGACATGAATTTATACTCTCGAGTTCCCGTACCTGGCCCTTCTCCGTGACCAAAATCATATTAATTTTAATGGCATACTTTTTGAGAAACTTTTGATACCTGAATTCTTTTCTCCCTACGAAATCTACTGGTGAAATTATTAAATGCATGCCACTCTGAAATATCAAGCTGTAAAAGACTAATATTTTTATTCAATAGTAATAAAACTTTTAGCAGGGAAATGTCACTAAAATACCTGAATTTATTTCTTTATTCCGGGAAGAAAATGTCCTTAATTGAATGATTCCTATTCATAAAAATTCGTTTCTCATTCATATCAACGAAATGATATATTTCATCAATGAAAATAGACGATATGCCTTTAATCTATCTCTTGGATTGAGCGTGGAATAAACTACTCTTTAAAAAAACCGTTCGGACAGGTTTCTCTCCCGAGAGAAAAACATTTGTGAGTGACGCAAGATGACTTAACTTTAACAGAAATATGTTAAATTCAACATACTACTGCATTGGGGGTAGAATACTCTGATCGTATGAGGCATGATTGCCATTTTGAAATAAAAAATAATCCTGAGCTGTGGTTTACTGTGGAATCTTTATTTTCCACTAACCAGAATAAATACCATTCCTCCCTTAATCAATAAATACCATAGTCACCATTAATCTGGTATTGCAAAGAGCAATTTCTCTAAGGTTCAATGTAATTTACTAGATTTAGAAAAACGAATACTAACGCTTCGTTCTAGTAAATTCACCATGAAAAGGAAATTAAATATTCTTTTAATCAAAAGAGTAATAAACCATCTAAGTAATTTAAAAATTGTTAAAATCTGGTCTTTCCCTTATAATTATTCCCAGTGTTTCTTGCAATATATTTCCGTGAATTTGTGCAAACAATAAGGAATTCATTGGAAGTGGTAGGGTTAACTGTTATATACATTTAACAAACAATTTTAATAAATCAAGATAAGGCCATAATTTAATTATTAGACCCACATCTGAATAATTTATGCTTTGCAAAAGAGCAAGCAGTATTAAGTACGCCATAGGGTACATTTAGATCGCATATTTTCACTTGAGGTTTATGTTAACTTTTAGCATATTATATCTACACAATATCCCGCAAGCCACTGCAAGGGTGTGTTTGGCAGGGGATGGTAGAGAACAAACCATATTTTCACAACTATTGGTTTAAACATGCATTTGGATATATATTAGCCATCATGAAAAATCCAGAGCAAATACACGTATGTTATAAACCTTAGGCAAATTTGATTAGGAAGGGTAGATTTCATAATACACCGAGTTTTATAGGCGTATTAGAAATAGTGACACATTCAAAATGGAGCGGACCCTTTCAATGGGTCTGCTAGCAATAATAAACGTTAGTTGGGATTCTGTTTTAGGTTTTGAGTAACATTTTACGATTTTCACCTGGAATAATATGTTTATAGTTTATAACCTTTAAGGTTTTGTTAGGTCACCACCTTGCGTAAAATGTGTGTAATATGAGATCATTCAAATGTGATATCCATTACTTATTAATAATAATGAGGACCCATGAAAACATATTAAATTGAACTAAGTTTCATCAATTAAAATTGCAAATTCTTGTATTTGCATGAACATTTTATATACCTTTAAAGAGATATTTCAATTGGCGGAATCACTACATACATTTAGATGTACCACGTCAAGAACTCTCACCGCTCGTACCTCAATATGGAAGCAGATTTTATGCATGCAATCTACCAGGTAAATAGATTATTTGAGGAATAAAAAACGAATGACAACATGAGCACTTTACGCTAAGCGAAGGGAATGATCTTTGGGAATAAAATAACAGAAAATAAACAAGATTCTTGTGAAACACAGAATTAAGAATCAAAGAAAATACCACACAAACTATCGACAATGACTGATATTGGAACTAATATAGTAACAACAAATTAAATTTAAATCATTAATGAATAGATAATTTAAATCATTAATGAATTAATAAAATTTAAATCATTAAAAAGTCATCAATGAATTAACTCATAGAAATAACTAATAATAAATACCAGGTTCTTTGAAAGAGCTTGATGTAAACAATCGGGAAGAGAATTCCACGGGACATTAGAGAAGGAATTGAAAGACCAAGGAAAAGTATGACCGATCTAAAAAAAATTGAAAAGTGACAGAATGTAGCAATAGAAGACGCACAATGTTACATCCATGTCTACAATAATTACAGTGCTAAAAACAATTACAACTAATTCAACAACATTTTTTATCAATCCGAGTAATTCCTGAGAGCTGCTTGAGGATTTTGATAAAGCTATGGATATTGCAGAGGAAATCTCAATTATATTATGTACGCAATATCCGTTGGTGACTGTTTTTGGAGACATCAAGGCAAGAAGGTACTCTATTAGATTACTGTTCCGGAGCATGATTGTGCACGGTTTTTGATTCAGTTGCAGATACAACTCCCTTAAGTCCTGGAAGAGTCCGGATACTAGATGCTGCATTACTATTTAGATGTTTACGGAATGAAGTTCACCCATTTTCTCTCAGTTTGCTCCAGTCACATGCTCATGTCAGTTCCCAAATCTCCATTTATTCATCGTAAAACTTTGCATCAAAGTGGGGGATTGTCATTTTGAACCAAGAGTACGGCACCCCGTAGCGGGCTCTATTAAATAGGTTAAAGCATCATAACGTATGCAACAATCGCGATACAAATTTTATGTTTTCTGCATTAAATTCTTGAAATAAATCTTCATTAAGATAAATGATTACTTAAGGCTTTAACTAGAGAAATACTCTAATATCCAGATAATTAGTCCCTTTGTGAGTCTGCGCACATTTTTGGAAAATATATTGCTAAGTGGGTAATTACAAACAACAAATGTTTGTTATCAAAAACACATTTTGCCTTTCTTATTACAAGCTCCAACATTCCAGAGCCAAAATTACTGAAAACCGGATTAAGCACTCTATTTTCCTACCGATTCAAACTTCTCTCTAAATTCAGACGCTTCCGGAGACTTTTTGTCAATAATAAATAACTCTCCACGGACCGCGCGAAAGGCCAAAGGAGTAAACTATTCAAACCTATCACCAAAACATAAGTTTTCAGCAAATTAAAACTGAAATAGATTGATGATAAACCCACTGTTGTCACGTAAATCAAACCTGAGGAGCTAATTAGCTGTCATTGAACTGAAAGAGTAACAACAACGATATTATACTGTCCAAACCTAATATGACCTCTGCTGAAAGAATACAATCAGGATAGTAATTTTCCTAAGATGGGGTTGGGGTAAACTAATTTAAAATTAAACTTTAAAATGTTGGTTAAATATAAGAATTCGATAAGTATACTTATAATAGACTCCACGTCCATATTCACGACTGATTGTTTTACTACCACATTTTTCCTCTGGCTAAATACTTTTGTAACTTCCTCGAAATGATTTTCCAATGTTGCAACGGGGATCGGAATGATCCGGTGGCTAACGTACTGTATTCCTACTGTGAGGATCCAGGTTTGAATCCCGGAGGTGGCAGATTTTTTTCATTGGTATCCCGATTCCTACTTGAGGTGATTTGTGGAGAGCTCGTTGAGTGAGTACGACGTCCGTCGGACGGGACGTTAAACTGCGGACTTCGTGGTGCCTTTCGACAAGAGTAGGCCAATGCCAATGCCGGGCTTCTTTCTACCCTTCTTTTAACATCCTTCCTAAATGGCGCAAATGACCTTAGCCGTCGGTAGTCTCCCCTAAAATTACTACTTTTTCCTTTTTCTACTCGTTAAGAGGAAATATTTTGCTAGTCGTAAATAAGTTAAGGTCCAGACAATTCTGATTCCAGTTTCTTTTACATATCCCATTGAATTCATTTTTTTAAAGCAGGCCATGCCAAATTGAGCTATTTATTGTGTTGGTAAAAAACTGGCTGAAGACGGAAGTAGGCTAATAAGGGAACAAACAGTATCATTCAACAAAACATATTAAAAGAAGAGAGGGTTCCAAAGGAATGGAAACAAAGCATAATTATAGCTCTTTTTGAAAGCTGAAGGAAGAACTTACCAACAACAGAGAAATAATCTCATTACGCCTAGTCACGAAGCTATTTACTTGGATTTTAGCTTCAGATTTTTGTTCAGTCACGCCACTACAAGAGGAAAAAGGCTTATTAAAAAAACGCTTAACCACCGACGAAATCTTTGCCCTCGGTCAGGTAGTTGAGAAATCGTTGGAACAAAATACACTGGCTATTCTTCGTTTCTTTTGTCTAGCAGAGGAAGCGCACAGAGTCAAACTGATAGACATAGGCATGCTCAGAAAGAAGAACGTACCATAAGAATACGTGTACATAGCCATATTAGCGGACCTCAACAGGAAAAAAACACCCATATAAGAATAAAACCGGAATTGAAAGAAGAAATGATCAACTATGTAAATATACATGAAAGCAAAACTCTCAGTCCATTACTACTTCATATAATATAGAACGATTTGATAAGGAATTTAAACTCACTGCTAAAGGGTATCTTTTGATTCTGAAACTAAATGTGCCCTGCAAGCAATCTCAAGGGTATTTGGTGGGGCATGTGAGGGAACTCATTTCTCTTTCTTCAATTTCACTTGCATGTAAAAGTAAATATATCATTTGTATAATCACAAAACTATCTATTTGCATCATTCTAACATGTTGCTTAAATTCCATTAAGTTGCGCCTTAAACAACAAATTTCATCCAACATTAGGTGCAAATTATGTTTCAAATTTTACTTTTTGGAGAGAAATAATAATTAACAATTTATTCTCTTCAATATGGGAAGTTACCACAAAGCTAAGCCCGTAACTATACGGTTCAAATTTTATTTATCGAATTTGAGTGGAGTCAGTAATTAAGTTTGATTATTATGTATATGTATCGTGAGATAATAGAACAAGAATCATATAAATCAGTCAATTTTGGCATATTATATCTATCATTTATCCTAGGGATTCATACCGCACATTTCATGTTTTCGCTAATAGAAGAAATTAGTCCATTACAGTTTAATTATATACAGTGGTGTTGGTGCATGACGTAAATTGATTCGTGTCCTGCCCCAAGCCCTATTAGTTCTTTTAATTACTCAACCTGGATAGAGCTACGAAAGAAACGAAAAGTTTAGGAGGCACAAAATTAAAAGAAATTTAATGGTATTGGTATATTATATAAGAGGCTGTAGTTCATTTTATTCCTTCCTTTTTAGTTTACTCGAACAATTTTATAGTTTGTGAAATTAACACTGGTTTGGAACAAAGTTTTCCGCTCGCATGTTTGTGCGTTCGTACGTTTATTCTAGGATTTTTTCCGTTTCTCCAACTCTTTGAAAAACATCAATCATTTCCCTCATCCCTTATCCATCCCACTTCGCATTTTGACCTCCTTGCCACACACCTTTTCGATGAATCGCGAGGTATTCGTATAGATGTACAATTAGATGCTTGCCACTGGCCACAGTGTGGTACAAAATTTGTGCTACGAAGAAGATGCTTTCTTGATTACTGAGAAACGGACTCTAAAACGTCTTTTCTTTACTTTTAACACTATAGTCATAAATATACGATATGACTATTTCCAAATCCATGGACAAAACTGAAATAGTCTGCTATATAAACTATCCATTAACTACTAGACTCCAATTTGACAAGCGTGCTGAGCACTTCAATTGCCTGAGAAGCTAAATTTTTAGCTGGGAAAATTTGTTAAAAGAAGTAAGAAGCATAGTAAAAAATGTTGTCTCAGTTTTTGAAGACTGAAAAATTATCTGTTAAAAAGAAATATAATTGTACGGAATCCAAATCGTTCCTACAAAATACGAATCAAATCCCTCCTGACGTCCGGTTCACATAAATGCGAGCTGCAACAAGGCGCTCCAAAAGACTATTGAGAACAAGGGAAATGAGAACGATAAGAATGATAATGATCAGAAAACACTTGGATAGAAAAAACTGAGTTAAGGGACAGCGGCCAAACATAACAGTGTCGACAAATGAACAGGAGAGATGAGAAGATATTGGAATGCGCACACCGGGAAAATGATAAAAAACAGACTTTTCATAATCCAAGAGATAACATAGTAGGAAACCAATAATAATACTGGTAATAACACATGTAAAGATAGCTGGTTTATCAACCACTTAAGATTAAGCCTAACGTGAAAAAACATGTGACTAGTATATTTCAAAAAGGAGAATAACGTATGGTATTTTCCATTACAGATCACTGCGCTGAGATCAAGGTGATAGCTATGAAAAAATTGAATGAATTAAACTAGCAATGGAACGAGTACATTAGATTATATATGCCATATCGAAATTTACCTTTTGCAAATTAGTGATTTTGAAACTATATCATTTCAATTGAAAAAGGTTCAACAGGGTAAACCTGAAAAAATTAAAATGGGAAACAGTATTGCAGTAAAAGGTTTTCAGATTTTTCCAGAATTTGAATTTTTTATAAACATTCATATCATTTTAGTGCAAAATATTAATAGAAGGGTATTGTGAGAAAAGAGTATTGACTTCAAATAAGGCCGTGGGGTTAGATAACATTATCGCGGAATTACTCAAAAGTTTTTTCATGGGCTAACTTGTAGCATTCGTGAGGGAGGAATTTGGCCGAAAGATTTCGTCATATCAGATTTAGTTTTCATTCCAGAAAAGGGAAAGGCAGCGATGGGTAAGGACTATACGTAGATCAATAAGTTTGGTTTCGCACGCTGCTAAGGATCAACTCAAGATTTCAACTCAAGATCGTCGACTCAAGATTTGCGATAACAGGGCGGAGAAAAGAGCAGATGATTACTGAGGGGATGATCGGGGAGTTCAGAAAAGGGAAAAGTACGAATTTTTCTGTGCTAGTAATGAGGTCACTGATGGAGAGCACTATTGAATTCGTGAAATCATAATTTTTTGGCAGATTTTAAAAAAGCCGTTTGAATGAGTACAATGGGTAAAATTAATATGCATAAATTTCAGTAAATTTAAGGGATAGGTAACATCCAAAATCTGTACGGACGATGTCTATTCAAAAGGTCCCCTAATTTTTTAAATAGCAGACCCCCAGTTGGTCATTTTCAATGCTATTTGATGGCCTTGTGCTTAAAATAAATATTCAAATAACCACATTTAACAAATTTTTTGATATCTTGTATTTTGGCTAGTTACGGCCGATTATGTTAAGGAATGCTCGAGGAGTGCGGTGAAAAATTGAATTCGCAAAAATGAGATCTTGCAGGAGTAGTTTTTTTCTGTGAAGTTTTTCGTCTAACTCGGCAAATCCTTCATGAAAACTTTTAACTTGATTACCAAGGCTTATTATGGTGAGGATGTTATTAAACATATCGCGTGTTATGAGCGGTTTACCCGGTTCGAAAACGGACGACAATCAGTAAAGGACGACAAGTTCTCCGGAAGACCATCAACGTCGACTGATGAACCCCACATCGAGAAAGTGTAAGGTCTCGTTCGTGCAAATCGACATTTGAATTTCAGGAAAATTGTAAAAGGAGTGCGGACTTTTGAGTGATTTGTGCTATAAGCTCATGGCTGAAAAATTGGGAATGTATCGAGTCGTCGCCAAATTCTTGCCCCGCTTTTGATGAGAGAGGACCAGAAACAACATAGAGTTCAAGCCTGTTAGGAACGGTTTCATCGAGCTGAGGAAGGTGAAACCTTCGTGACCAGAATTATGACAGGTGATGAGTCATGGATTTATGAATATGACATCGAAAATAAGTGCAATCTTCAAATTAGATTCCTGGAACCTCCCCCTGCCCCAAAAAAGCTTGAGAAGTTCGCTCGGATATCAAGTAGATGTTGACTGTTAGTTTTGGCTACAAAAGAGGTCGTGCATCACATATACCTATCTTAAGGCTAGACAATCAAGATGGAGTACTGTATGGGGGTTACGAAACGATTAAAAGAGAGAATCAGGCAAAAACGGCCCGAACTTTAGAGGAGCAGCGAGTGATTTTTTCACCACAGCAAAGCGCCAGCTTATTCTTCCCGCAGAACTCGTGAGTTTTTAGCATAAACAAGACCATTGTTCTACTGTACAAACTAAAAATTCCTCTCAAAAGGAAAAAAAATAGCCAATATTCCAGAGATGGAGGAAAATTCGACGGAGGAGCTACTGAGTATTGCGGTAGAAGTGTTCCAGGATTGTTTCACAAAGTGGGAAGGGAGAGGAGACTAATTTGAAGGAAATCCTCACCGATCAATTTTTAGTGAAGTATTTTGTTTATAAGCATGCCTCTTAAGTCAAATCGTCCAGGCACGAGTGTCGGATGGAGAGTCAAGATCAACAGGGTTTTTTAAATCTATATTTAACCTACGGTCAACTTGTGGTTCCTACCATGCTTCTTCTAATATATCCGTGATACGTCTACCTTGTTCATAACAACTTTTCAAAAGTCATGCCATACATTAAACTCAACCTAGAGCCAAAACTAATCATGTAGAGGTGTTCAAGCAATATATTTATGGCAGAGTTTTACAAAGAGGAAGCTTTTCCCCAGTATGCAGAGTTTCCACCATGTAGCGCCCGATGCCGTGTTTACAGATGTAAAAAAGTGGTCATAAGCTACGAGCTGCTTACTACATGGCAGTCAGAAATTCAGACTGACCACCCAGGGCCACACACAAAAAACAAGAGGTCCACTGGGAAACGTTCAAGCCATGGAATTCCTTTTAGATATGAGGATGTCTCTTGGAGACTCCGCTCATCGACGAATAAGCGATTACCACATCCTGAGCAGGTTTGAGGTTAATAAGAGCAGTGTTCGCCCACTGTGTAGAGAAGGGAGGACGAAGGTGTAAAATTAAATGTAATAATAGGATTTATAAGATTTTAGTGGGGATTCAGACTCTGGAGCCATTAAAATTATTAAAATCGTGTCTTTATGAGCCTTAGGGCCAGAATTGTGTGGAAAATAAACCTCAACTCGGGCATCAACGTGAATTAATGAAATAAAAATTAAGGCGCATGAACAACCTTCCTCGTCAAATTAGGAAAGAGCAAAAATTTCTACGAATTCATATTCTTCGCAAAAGGAAATTAAGAGAGAGTGAGTGCATGGACGTCACCAGGGAGAAGCTGAAAACCGGTTCGTCAGAGGAGTTAATCACCAAAAAGTGCACAGAAGCGTTTAAATATCCTGAGAACTTTGGACCAAAAGGAAAGTGATACTTAATTTGATGAATTGTTTTTGAATGAATTTGAGTGATGAATTGTTTTTCTCGTTACTACTTTGAAGAAGTCTTCATTTTATGAAGTAGGTTGATGCGGAAAATAGAGGAAAAGTTGAAGGCCAAAAGGAAATCCAAGCCAACACTATTGTACTCACAGTGGAGGTCAAGGTTACGGAACGAGCTCCCTCAGCGTCCCCCTCTAAAACTCGACTGGACATAATCCAGTTTCCTCCATAAATTATATGTCTTTCGTAAATTTATACTTGAAAATTTTTCATAAACATGATGTTATCTTCAATACTATTTTTGACAGAAATCTACCATTCAAGATACGTAAAACTGCAGAAGCATGTGAATTAAAAAAATTCTATTCGACAATTCAAACATTGACCAGCGTGTGACTGAATTTTTCTTCTTAAACATAAAATATTTTATGCAGAAATCTGTTATCTTTCATAAGGGACAAAATTATTAGCATTGAATTAGCTTTTAATGTTTGTTCATGGGTATGATGAATTAAAGGAATTGTCGGTCGAAAAATTCCATATAAATAATTTTTCATTCAGAGTAAACAATTTTTAATACATCTGAACTGCAATGGGGCCGCAAGGTTAATTTGACATGGGGTTATTTTATAATTTTTACAATTTTATCGGCCAATGTTGAATATTTTGTCTTTTTAATAGTTGATCAGTGTAATATTGAAAATGTTGAATTGCCTTTAAAGAAGTTTTGAAATAATAGTTTCCTGCAATATTTCTGACAAATAGTCTCAACTGATATGACTATTTAGAAAAAAACAGGTTTGGTCCAAAATTTCTAAAACATAAATCTCCTTGATCAAGTAGAGGTAGAAGTTTTGAAGACAATCGTCCTTCGAGCGTTTTAGTGAAATTACTAGTGCTATTGTAAAACTAATTTTCAATTTGCATGTAATCTTTCGACTTTTAAGAAAAAATATATATTACATGCATCTTAATAACAACATTTCGTTTACAAATCCTTAGTTAAGGAAAAGACTAATAGTGAGTCTATAACATAATAACATTGCCTCTATCTAGTTGTGAGGCACGAGCAGGATTATTCTGGCTCTCGAGATAATCCCTTCATAGGAAAAGCATCAACCAACCTTACCGTGTTTTGAATGATAAAATTGGATTTCAAAAAGTTGTCAAAACTTGCCGGCAGAGAGCAGTATCCGCTCGGAAAGAATCCTGCATGTGCCAAAAATGCTGCAAAGGTTGGTATGCTACCATGCCATACTTTTCTTTTCTTTTAAATGTCATCAAAGAGCCTCGGAAGATCATAGTGTGCCAGAGTGACGAAGAACGCAAAAGATTAGACCACCAATAAACTGACATGGCGAATTTCGAGGATAACCTGTGTTGAGGGGAAATGGTTAATTAGAACTTTCCCTTACTTACTTTCCAGTTCTGGATGACCTGCCTTGGTACGGAGGAGGACTATTGGATAAATCGTTGTGCTTCACTTTACCCCTTACCTATTCAATTTGGTGCTTGCAGCCACACTTTTTTTCGTGGATCGCGAGGTATTACTCTAGATGTAGAAGATACTGATAACAGGGTTCTTAGATTTATGAATATAAGCGTACCACTGTGGAACGAAGTATTTGAAATACAAATAGTAGTCCTTTACAATTGTAGAATTTAGTATAAGGATGTGATGCTATTGGAAATAATGGCAATGGTATGGCATTAAAGTCAATATGAACAGTACTTAGGATGTAGGCATTAGGAGGTAGGTTATTATTTTATCCAACCATTATCTTTTACCTAATTAGCAGCTCGTTTTAAATGCTCAGAAAATTATTTTCACTTAGATACTGTAAGGCAAGCGGATGATTAAAAATTATTTTTAATAACTTGAATTGTTAAACATAACTGTTGGTAACAAACAATTGCACCATACATGACTTTTATTAGCATTCCTGGTGTATAATCACCCCTGCCATATCCCCTGGCGATGGCTAGTGAGTTACCACGTAGAAGTAAAAGTCAACACCTAAAAATATTTAAAAAACTAATAATAAATAGATATACTTATTGTGAAACATAGAATGCACCTTACGATAAAAGTTACCCTGACCCTTAACCTTAACTTACCTGAAACCCCCTACAAAACGCCTACGTGAGAAATATAGTGTAAAGCTTGGATAGAGAAAAGCCAAAATTTCCGACCAAACCCACACTTATGGTAAAAAGTTATGTTATAATAAGTATATGAACGTTATCAGTTTCAAATCGATGGTTTAACTATTTATTTTTTTAAATATTGTTGATATTATTAGATAATATGACCCCAATACATCCGATGGGCAGAAAGTAAACCGTGTGGACAAAATCATAAAATAAATTGATGCAAATCAAAATTACTCCGTTTACACAACACCTGAATGATTAACTACTTAAAATTGTTAAAATTAAATGGCTATTTGAAAACCTGATATATGATACGAGGCATATTTAAGAATAATATGACTGATATGTTGATCATTTATAATAGAATTAAAATTATGCAACCAACATTAGGATCAGTATATTATGCTCCCCTTTAGCTGAAATATTCATTCGAATTTTTAGTTGATTATCCTTTGTTAATTGATCCGAAAGCGAAATTTAAAGAACACAGTTCAAAAACATGCTATACGCTGGCATTTCCCTCATTGGCTTTCTTGTGCGCAGTTGACTATTTATAATTTTCAACAACTATCATTAATCAAAATCGCCATTATAACATTTTAAGCTTTCTCAAATGAGATTAAGTGTTTCTGTTTAGTTTTCATTAAAACGAATGGAGCCAATGATCAAAATTGTTATTTTGCATATTTTGAAACATAAAAATGGATACGATAAGAAAAGAATATTTCAATGCTGTGACCAGGACTAAAATTTATTACGATAACTCAGATTCCAGGAATGGTTGCATGAGCGTAAATTTACTTTCCTGGTAGTTAAAGACCACGAAGAAAAATTCTGCAGCACGAAAGTGAGCGAAAATTCCCAGCCAGGGTGAATACGATTCATATGTGCGTGTGTGCGTTTATACAATTTTACCGTCAGGAAGAATTAACCTACGTTCCATGCAAACAAAGGTGGGCAAGTTTCATTTTAAAATTTTCATGAACTATGAAAGCCTTCTCCTGTTTATTAATAAGGCTTGTACAGCTCCCACATCTCTCCCTCTCTTTCTTTATGCATCCCTTTTTCTCACAATCCCTCACTCCACCCAACACTCAATCAATTTGAAATGAATGGCAAAACAAAGTCCTCATAAATATGGAGGAGATAGGCGAGGAGACGACAGCCTGAGTGCGGTTGGGGTTGGTGAACGAGCCTTTTCGTTGCGAAAAAAAACTGACTGAAGTATCGTCAAGAGAAGTGGGAACACAAGAATGACATGAAGTGGGGTGCCATTTCAATGAAGGGTTATGTGCCGTTACAGTTCGCACCGAAAAATATATCATCAAAGATAATACACTCTCTCTCTACATATCTATCCATCTATCTGTCTATATATATATAATATGTATAGATATCTTAGATATATATATATATATATATATATATATATATATATATATATATATATATATATATATATATATATATGTAACATATATATATATACTACCTTGATCAAAAAGTTCCCGGAATAACCACCGTGTGGCGCTCCCATCGTTCCGATTTGAGTTCTGTTTTTTTTGTTAAATTGGTACATCTGTTGTTGATATTCCCTTTAAATCTTAGTGTCATAACTTGACATTTGCAAAAGTTACGTAGCCAAGAGTACATCTATCTCTGTGTGTGTTGGCGATTTTTTACAATTGCAGAAATGGATTTAAATTTCCAACAACGAACTTGTATTAAATTTTGCGTAAAAAACGGATTTAGTGGCGCACGGACGTTGGAAATGTTGGAAAAGTGTTTCGGCAACGATTCTCTAAAAAAAACGGTCGTTTACCAGTGGCACGAGCGGTTCAGAAGTGGTCGTGAGTCAATCGAAGATGATGAACGCAGTGGCAGACCATCGACATCGAAAGTCGGTGAAAAAATTGATAAAGTAAAAGAAATGTTGGTCAATAACCACAAATTAACCATCAGAGAAATAGCGGAGGACTTGAACAATGCCTATGGATCCGCCCAAGACATTGTGGTTAATGATTTGGGTTTCCGTCGTGTAGCAGCAAAGTTGGTGCCAAAAGACCTCAATTTCATGCAAAAAAGAGACCGTGTTGACGTCGCAAAAGACATGATTTGCGAGGCTGAATCCGATCCCACATTCATCAAAAGGATCATTACTGGAGACGAGACGTGGGTTTATGAGTACGACACGCAATCCAGACATCAGGCAAGTGAATGGCGTTCACCAAATGAGCCGAGACCAAAAAAACCACGTCGTTTTCAGTCAAAAAAGAAGGCAATGCTGACGGTTTTCATGGATTACAACGGTGTAGTGCATCATGAATTTTTGCCAGAAGGCCAGACAGTAAACAAAGAGTATTATTTGGGCGTTATGAGACGTTTGCGTGAAGCAATTCGCCGAAAGAGACCAGAAATGTGGGCAGAAAACTCGTGGATTTTGCACCATGATAACGCACCGTCGCACAGTGCTATCATTATTCGTAATTTTTTGACGAAAAATGCAACAAATACCATCCAACAGCCACCGAATTCACCTGATTTGGCTCCCTGTGACTTCTTTCTGTTCAATCGAGTTAAAAAACCATTACGGGGAATGCGTTTTAGCAGCCGAGAGGAAGTAATGGAAAAATCGCAGGAAGAACTGATGGACATACCGAAAACCGAATATAAAAAATGTTTCGAGGATTGGATCAAGCGCTGGCATAAGTGTAGTATATATTAAATTAATACAATTATATTATATTACACCAAAAATGTAATCTTTCTTCTACCATCCAAGAAATGATCATTTTCTAGCATAGCACGCATAGCATGCATTACCCCTTGTTTATCCACATAAAAATCACCGTTATTTCTGCAATTCTGCCTCTCTCTCTTACTTCAAACGCTAATTCTAACAACCTTTTGTTTGATCAGTGTTTTACCATAACCGTCGTCGAATTCTTCCCCGATTCTAACACCAATATAGAGGTGAGAACTTGCGAATGCGCACGTGTAACAGCATTTCGATTGATTGCTTTTCCTGTGCCGAACCATCACCACTAAATTCTTACTACTTCCCCCCCTTTCCAGGACCCCCGCCTCTTTTTCTCTTCGTCTCTTTTCTTTTCATGCTTATAATTGAATCCAATATCTTCATAGCCTATAAAGAACCTCATAATAACTATTTCGCTCGGGTTTTTCTTCAAACCAATTTAATGTGACATTACATTTATGGTGAGTAGGACGACATATCTTCTCGTATTCTCCTTAAAGGAAGTATTTAATTCTAAGTAGCCCAGGAGTCCTCAATATGTCATGTAAAATATTTTTTAACGTTCTTTTTGTTACTAGAAGCTCATTTAGCATTCATAGCAAATACGGAGCAGGTATTTTAAACGTATTGAAGTGCATGTACCTACAGTGAACAATGTTTCCCTCTTTTTGTCTTCGAGGGGGGAATTTGCCGTTTTTAATCCTTTTCATTAATTGTTTCCATCTCTTCCAATATTGTGTTTACCTTTCTGAATCCCTGCCCCTCCCGCCACAAAACCTTTTCCCCGGCCAGCGCAACATTTTATGGGTTGCCGCTTATCAATCGATGGGTTGCCGCTTATCAATCGTTCGCTGTATTTTGCGCTTGCCCGTAGTCACTCGACAGGGATCAACTAAAATCACGATCTAACCCGAACGAACACTTGCACGCGCTTGGCGAATATTTAAGGTCAGGCTCCTCCCCACCGAAACTGCGCAGTTAGAGCGCACTGCGACGTACACTCAAGTCAGAAAATATTCTCCCCGATACTTTTCATACAAGCCTTGTATTGTGTCTCAAATAACGCCCTGTCTACCTTGTTATATTTTTCCGCTATAAATTTTCTTTTCCTTTCCGATCTGTTTATTAATTTTTACATGTCAGTAATCTGTCCACGCGTTTTCAGTATGCGTAATTCTCCCAATAGCATAATCATGCATACACTCGGGCTTGCCACTTTGACCATTCACAAAACTCTTCAAGACCTAAAACTCCATCATATTTACATAAATATTTACTTACAATGTAACGGCAGTCCTTCCGACGACTCCCTCTATATCCCTATCCGCGCATACCCTATTAGACATCTCTGGCACCAACATTCAACTTGTAACACTGACAGCATTATACAGACTAACCGGCTTATACCAACTACCGGCTGACAAAATTCCTCAGTTCACTATTCGCCCCATATCTCTCAAATTATCCCCAGACCTACAGTCAGACTTCCATCTGTCGTTGAGGCAAAATCGTTGCCTTCCAATGCTGCAATTTTACCCTTAATGAATAATATCTTTGTTGCTACAGCTTTGTGAAATTTTGTGGCTTGAAATGTTCTCTGTAAATTCATTCGTGATGGTTTTCCAACTTATAAACCCTTTTTACTCTACTATATCATTCATTTGTTATATATTCGCAATTGTTGGTTCACCATAACTTAACTTATTCTTCAATATTTGATAAATAATCAAATAAACTTTCTTGCTCCTCACATTTATGCGCATTAAATCTTCAGCCTTTGCTTCCAACACAATGCTTTAATGGCTTTCCTTATTCTAAGGTAAATATGCGATTATTTTATTCATTCATTTGTGTTTCTTTTAAGTCTTCCATATTTCCAGTTACAGTTCTTAAGACTCTTCTTTCAAATTTAAAAATGTACACAAGATACATTTTTTTCACGCTAGGCACTTATTATTTCCACAGTGACCTTTCCCCGAAAGAGCTCTAGATTCACCAAGTGACAGTGCATCGTGAATTTCAAAAATCTTCATATCCCGCCAATGCGAAAAACCGCGCAAGAAAGAAGTGCTCCGTCATCTGAAAAAGTTTCACAAATGAATCTCCTTCCACCAAGTTTATTGCTCTTCCTAACTATGTGGCGTGGGTAGGTTAGTGGGAGGGAGTACATATCTCAGAAGGTGGGGAGTTTTTTCAAAGTGACGGAATATCTTTCCATAACTGGTCTCCAAAAATGTTCCTCGTACCTTGGAATGAACATGCCTTGATTATTCTGCGAAGAAGCAAAAGGGTCGGTTAATGAGGAGTGACCCAAAGAAAGTTTGAGAATTCACCAATTTAATTGAAAAAATGGAAACTAAGTGATCGAATTTGCGCATTTATGGCCCTACTAACGACTACTTGTCTGAATAAGTGATAATCTCACCTACCAACTTTCAACCCTTCCCGTACATCGACCGTTGAACTAGGCCGTACTTAAATTTTTGATCAATAGGAGAAAACTTGAATAATGAATATGGAAAATAGTTTATCGGAACTTCACTTGGTTTTCCAAAAATCATTACAAGGAAGGAGTAAGTGCAAGGAAATCACAGAACGAATTATTACAGGAACTTTTGATTCAAGAAGAGAGCAGACAAGGCCATTAGAGAGGTATTACAGAGCAACCAAGTTTGATTGTGACGCCACGGGCATTAATGCAGTTTCACAATTGTAGATTTGAGCAACAGGAAAAAATAAAAGCTACGGAAATCAGCACTGACAGATTAAAGTCCTTTTTCTTCCCTCGGACATCATCTTTATCATACATAGTGATAAAAAAACCAGACGTAACCATCCACATATTTCTATATCCCTACAATTAAATCTAAAATTTGACTCAAACTCACACTTAATTGCATTTCGTAGACATAGATGCGCGTCAGTGAGTATACTTTTGATTGCATTATTGAGGTAATATATGCATGCTTAAATGAATAAGTAGACGCAAATAAGGCTGGTGTGATTATATCCCTCGCCACACGTCCTTGTAACGGCTAGTGTAGACGCAGATGAAACTATTTTTCTCATTTACCTTCGGCTTCCGCGTTTCTTCCATAATATTTCCGCTTAAGTTGCAAATTCCATTCAACAATAAGACTAACTTATTCCAATACTCTCGCGCATTCTCCAAATATGTCAGTGTCACGTGAGATTGCACTGTTTTTCTTGCCTTGAAACTTCCTGAAGGATCCTGCATTATGGAACGCGATATAAAGGCTTAATTTTGTTTCCAGTTTGGAATTCATACCAACAGCAACAGAATCTCCGAAACTGATTACGGTAGTAAAATACCTCTGTCACCAGTTCGCTATTTTACGGGAAAACTGTTATTTGGGCCAAGAGCCCTGATGTAATCCGATGCATTGATCGTGAAACTGCTTAGCATTTATCGCTTGTGTACTGACAACCTTTACAAATCTGATCTCCGTCTCTAATAATTTAGTTAAAAAGATTTCTATGTCTCAGTTGGAATAACTTATCCTCAAGTCTATGGGGCATGATTAAACCGTAATATATGAAAGATCCCATGGAAGCAAATCTTTAATGCGTATTCCGTTTTGCCGCCGCCACGGAACAAAGTCGTCTACGCAATGGCTCTATTTAAATAGATTTATGCAATGAAAGGGTGCGAGTCTTGAAAAAATATACGCAAAAATAATTTTACCGAATCTTTCCTTCCTATTACGTGCCGAAAAATCATAAGGCTTCCTTCGAGAGTGAAAGAATGAAATTTCATCATTGTGAGACAGAAATTATGGATTTATAGACATAGTCTTTCTCTTTCCGTCTCAGCTGAGGAATACATATGCTAACGGGCGAAAGAGAGAAGTAGTTCAGAGAAGTTTTTTTGTAAAATCATTCTTGAAGTAAGCACCTTAGACTAGTACTTAGAATTTCTGTTAGCGCTTTTGCGTTCAAGTATTCATTTGGTCGCTTGTGCGTTCAAGTATTCATTCCTTCAGCAATTACGAAACACAGCTCTAGAGCCCGAATGAACGCAACGATGAACTACATGATACATGTGTCCATGATAACGAATGTTTCGAGGCATACGCAAAACTTCGTTACACTCGAAATACGTGACGAAGCTAACGAGGTTTTCATGGTAACGAAAACGTGAATATTACTCGAAGCTTGACGAAAGATTTTGAACTATTGCTTAAATTTATTTTTACAATTGCTGTAGCGTTTTCCTTCGTATATTTCTGAATTAATGAACAATATTTGTATTTGTTTTACCAAAGTTATTGATTTTAGAACTAAATTAAACACAAAATATTGTATTTTCCACGGAATTATTTTATCGATGAACCGGGTTTGTATCTTTTAAGGCAAGATGTGATAACAAATTCTTAGAAAGAGGTGGATAGCCATGAATAGACTCAAGCCAAAGCTGTGAGTGATGGGAAGTGGGGCCATGGGAAGTTTGGTGAAGCTTGAGATTTTGTCGAGAGGATGTGAAGGGATGTAGGTTCTTAATAGACTTCACTGCTCTGAGTGTTTAGATTCAACCGAAAAAAGGGAATTGGTAGTTTTCCTTCGTCGTTAATTAGTTCGTTTGAACCAAACTTAACGTTAACTTTTGATGAGTTATCAAAACGTGCCAGAGAGCGCTTTTATATTTTTATCGATGAATTACCAATTAAATTGATAACCACAAATACAAAGCAACACAATTTAAATGTAGAATCTACAGAAATAATAAAAGGTCTGTAAACTACATAATTGAAATTTGAAAATAAGATAATACTTCCCAGAAAGTAGCACTTGTATTCAGGAGAGATACTTTCAACTAGCAGGATCTAAACAAAAATATAGAACGTTTTGTGGCTTTTCATACTAATCTGAGCATTATATACAAATATCTCAGACCTTGTCAATAGATATTTTCGAAGGGTGGAGGAGACAGTTTTTGGTGATGTAATCTGCTCAAAATCCTTTCACGTGCAATCCTTTGCGAATGCAAAGCAAACAAACGTCCCCCTTTACCGAAAACAATTGATGAAAACCGTCCTAAAATATGCCATTCAATTTTACCTCAACCTTCTCGCGGTACGGCAAGGATTTCGAACGGCAAAATCGGGTTCCCAATGGATTTCTAATATATTTTAGGATCCAATTTTATTTATTTTTCACTTTGTCCAACCTCTTGCATCGGCCATCATCTTTTCTTCACTTCATTCTCTCAACTTAAGTTCTCCTCCTCAGGCTTCTTCTACTAACCTTAGCCCACGCTTCCTTTAACATGATTTCCCCATCCATTCACCGTCCCGGTCTTCTTCGCTCAATTCAGACCTAACCCTCCTTTTCTCTACCCGCTCTCCCTTTTATTTCTCTCTTCTTCTGACTCCCACTTAAACCTCACCCATTCTTCCCCTTCATTCTTCAGTGAGCGCCTTGTCGTTCCCACGCCGATTTAGAGGGAGAGACACACGCACTTAAACCAATAAAATCTTAAACATACTCCAGTTTCTCACCACTCCGCCCCTAACCGTTCCACTCCACCCAGCTCCTCTCCCTCTCTTTCTACTTTTTTCTTTCTTCTTGAAATCCCTTCCCTCTGATTTGCCCCACTGCGCTTAGCCATTCTTTCATACCGCATCCGTAATTCCTCACTTAAATCGAATTTCCATTCATATTCCGTCCAACTTCCCTCCTCATTTTGACCATCGTGATCCTTTATAACGATTATCGTCATGCTTCCATGAAAGCAGTCGTCGTCGACTAAATTTTTATCTTTCCTTGAGGGAAGCCATACCAGAGAGATCGACGCTACACGCTCATTTCAAGCCGACTCTTTAGCCGGAAGAAATTCAAAGTTTGTCGCTGACTTATATGCCTGCCGTAAACATAAGATACCAAGGGATATTCTATGTATTGCTATGAGATGGAAGATATTCTAGGTACTATTGATGTAAAAGCAGATAGGAAAATGAAAAGGAGATGTCATCTCCGAATTGCATTCGATCAAAAGAATATTCGCGGTCTTAAGTTCCTGGGCATTAATTTTGCTATATTTTAATAAGACTCCAGAATGTTAGCAAACATCTAATAAACACTCTGCTAAAGAATTCGATGAACGTAACTTCGGAAATCTTAATGAAAATGTGAAATTGTCTGATAAATAAAAAAGGTGCTTAGAATTGACATGAGATACGTAAGGTCTATTTTTATTATTAGTTGAGTAATTATTTCCTGATTATGAATTTCACATGTCATAAAACTTAAGTAGCGTTTTCACAATTAAATTCGGAAGCTACTCCCATGAAAACATTATGCAGAATCATGGAAATACTTTTTCCGGAAATCATACAATTGAATTTTACCCTTTTGCAAAGCTCTGTCTTAAAAAAATCTATACGAATTCCACTCGTTAACAATGGCTTTGGTTTTTTCGTTTTTCGATTCCTGCTTCCCTTGACGGGGAAAGAGCGAAAATGGGAGCAGGAAACTGTTGAGAATCATCGGAGTGCACGGGAACGAAAGAGGCACGGACATTCGACTGCGGGTAAAGGGTAGGGATTCGTTTTTGTTGCGCCAATTTCCAGGAACGTTGATGCAGCAATTGTCGCGTATCGAGGAGCAACGCGACCTCCTCTCTATCCTTTTGCCACTTCCTACCCCCCTTCACCCTCTCCCGGCCGCCATGTCTGCTCCCCGAGTGTGTTTCATGCCCGGCACTTCTTTCAGAGAAAAATTCATTCACCGTGCCTACTGACTCAATTGCTTTAGCAACCGTGGGAGATTCCCGAGACCAGGGAAAACAATGCGATTTCGTAGGTGCTTCACAGGAAAAACTTCAATAGCTTCCCTCGTTCGGCACGCTGGCTGCTTAAAAAATATGTTTTAATTGTCAGGTAACGAAGCGCGTTTAATTTCATCCTCATAACGTGAGCTAAAAAAAATAGAATCAGCTCCCTTTGAAAATTCGTGTGGACGTGTTGGTAAGAAGTACGAACCAGGTGTTGACTGGAAGTAAATTCGCTGCTTAGGATGCAGAAATACTTTACAACTATTAATATTTATTATTTGATTAAAAACCAATGTGACTGATTTAAGCGCTCATAGATAATATCAATTCAATATTTCTGGTGAAATCAATTTGTAAATAACTACTCTGCTTGGCAGTTCATCCGTCCTTTAACCATTTTTTATGTCATTTAAACCTTCACGCCTGATCTATCAGTCCAAGTGATCTGTCATCATCCAATAAATTGAATTAAGTTTAAAAAAAATGTTCATTTATGTTATTAATCCACCAAACATGTTTGTATATAACGGAGACTCGTAATTTTCCATATACCTACGTACATTATCCTCATGATAGTGATATTGATTACATATTTCAATTCTGTGTAAACATTTCTATTCGTATCTTTATTTATTAACAAATGATTTTCAAGGCCTTGTTGTTACGATACTTTTACAAAGCAAAGATCTTAAATTTTTTTTTGCGAACCCAGAAATTCACATGAAAATTGGAAAAATCATTCGAAATTTTTAAAAGGTCCTTTCCTTTTCATTTCTTGTGAAATTGACCAAAAATGGAACTGTTGATGTCAATTCATCCTATAAAAATGTTATCAATAGATATATCTTTCCATCCTGCACACTAAAATTTTAACGAAGAAATAATGCATCTTACACTTTAAAAAATCGTGTATAAAATATGCACGAACTGATATTTGCTAATATCCACTCTGCACTCACTTCTGATATCGACGATGAAGTCTGAATTAGTTTGTCCCTACTCGCCTCGCCGTGAGCAATGAAGTTAAGTTAGCTTTGAGGGTTAAATCAGGATGGTGGAATCCTAACATTTTTAAGTATTTCACTACATCGTGAAAGGGGCACATAGAATCGCAGATGACAGAAATGATAATGATTAGTCGTAAAAGTGAATATATAAGTTATGCGGAACAAAGAAAGGTCTTCAAAGAAAGTATAACAATATGTCAATATAACTACAATACATAAGTATAAATGGCCCTTAAAATTGAACAATTGCTATAATGAATCATAAAATATGGAATTAATTAGAAAAGAATTTCAATGGCATCGATCTATGGTTCTAACAACCATAGACCGATGCGTAAAAGGTCTAAATATTCGATTGCATACAATTAAGTTTGAAATCCGGTACTGTGGAACCAATATCACATGCGGAATAACTATGTTGTGAATAATAACAGCGCAAAAATGTGTAATAGATTAGAATCAATTTCGGTTGTTGTCTATTTTGAAAAACATCACTTTAAATGATGCCATTGAAATTATTCACACAAATTTATCATCACCGTTTTATGACATTAAAATTATTCGGTTACTTTCTTCTTAAACGTTATTTGAATTACAAATCTTCGAAATAATATATACTAGTTAGGAAAATTACTCATCAACCCAACTAATGTCTTTAACTGGTACCGTATTCTTAGATTAGTGGTGGCATCCATTGATCTCGTTCAACATATTAAGATGTTTGAATCGCCACTTTCTTGGCATATAATTATGCCATAATCTTAATGATAAAATGATGAATTGCAATACTTACATTTCTGTCACTTCTTCATAAAGAAATATTGTAATATTTAATGTCTCAGAAATGATTAACAGAGCATTGATTGTAAGGTATGCCAACGAAAAAAAAAGATTTTTAAGGAATTAGAGGTTGAGAGAAAAAAACAAGCGACGATTAATCACTAAAATAATGAGAATCAATTCAATTTACACTAAGAGAGTGTATGAAATCCCAATTGGCAAGAAAATAATATCATAAAATATATAAAAAGGCAAAGTAAACTGAGGGATTTAGGAAAAAATGGGCAATTAAGAACATTAATGATCATGGTAGCATTAGGGTGTGTGGTTACCCATTGGGTAGCACGTTAAGCTACTGGCCCAGGGGTCCCTTATTTAAATTCTGGGTGATGCCTTTGGGCCAACCCTTGTGAAATCCAAGTGATGCCGTTTTCTGGTAACTAGAACTTTGTGGGAAACCGCAGGTGGTCCTGGGAAAGGATCCGGCGCCCATATAACATGTGTGTGTGTGTGTGTGTGGTCGTGTGTGAACGTCATACACCGTAAGGCTTAGTTCAGGACGAGTTCCTCCTTCATCTATCAAAAACAAACCTTCGGATGTACTTTGTATTTTTGAAAGTTGTGTGAAACAATACTGCAAATGCATTTTATTTATTGAATATTATAAAACACATACCTATGTAATGACCTTCACAGGTTTTAAAGAAAGCGAGAAAATGGTCTCAGTAACGAACGAACGGATAAGAAGTGCTTACGATATAAAGACTTATTACCTCCAATTCAAAATTTCTAGTATTAGAGGGTACTATTATCAAGTGTTTTTATTTTTTAATCTCATCGTTAACAGTGTTTCAATCATATGATTGGTTTACTGCAGTCCTCATTTTTTTTCTATTAAGGGTTGGTTCCCTCACTCCCTGATGCACGTATTCTCTGCTTTACACCTGTCTTAATTTGTACTATGCACTTGTTTCTTGGTCTTCCTCGCGTGATATTTCCTTCAATTTTCATTTTCTCTGTATTTCATAGGTTTTTATTATTATGGTTCACTTTTCCAATGCTCACACACTTTGACTCGTAGATCGTCAAGCTCCATACGAACGGTCGAATGAACAGCTTCCTTGCTTGCAGCCATGGATTCTTTGACTTTCTAATCAGCTCAACTTCATGAGAAGCTTCTTAGCTTAAGATAATCTTAGCTTGATGTCTATCAAACTTCTTCCCTCCCAAGAAATATCGTATCCTCGGATGATGAACAGTTTCACTTGCGGTAGTTTCACTTCTTGAATTGTGATATCTGCCTTCCACTTCTCTCTTCTACACACGAGAACAGGATTTCTTCTAGTTAATGCTCACATTACATTCCCGAAGTACTTTCCCCATAGCTATTAGAGTTCTTTGAAGGTCCTCCCGCGTCTCTACTGCTACAGCAAATCGAAGTATGTTAATATTTCATCAATTTAACTTTACTCCTTTGACGCCCAAATCTTGTACTTCTTTTATTTCCTGTTCTAGATAAACTTTGAAAAGTGCTTGCGATGATTTGCATCCTTGTATAACTCCATTGGTTAATGTGGCTTTTACTCCCCTTCCGTTTATTATTTTCTCGAGAGTTAACTCATTTTTGTTTAGGTAATGGACTATTCTCTTACCGTTGTTGTCCATTTCAAACGCTTATTGAAATTTAAATTTCTTGATCTATTCCACGAATTCATGTGATATGCATATGGTAAAAAAACAAATATAATCAGAGTTAAAATATATGGAAAAGCTGATAATTTAAAACGAAAAGTGATCATTATGAAGAAATATTTTATGCAATAGGCTCTTATTCCTGAGATAATGGCCATTGGTTATGTGAGAGATAAGAAAAAAAATGCGAATGAAAATGTGGATTTTGTCCAACCCAATATATGCTACCAGTGATCTAGTATGTTTACAAACGACGCCCCTTATCATTCTACTTGATAAGAAGCTTCCTAGGCTTTCAAATAATATACTGTTATTACAGTTAGGACTAGAATGTGATATATGCATTGCCGAGGGACAGAAACAAGTTCCAAAATACATAAATTCACCATAACAAATACACAGTAGACAACAAATAATTTTCAACTATAAATATTTTCTCGTTTATTTTCTGCTAGCCAAAAATTTTTCAATTTCTTTAAGCGGCATATTTTTATAGATCTTATTTAAGTAAACAAAAGCAATGACAATTGCTGCTTAATAATGAATCTAGTTCTAAATTGAGTAGCTTCAGGCGTGATGTGGTGGAAGTCGAACATAATGAATAACTGATCGTAGCACTTTTCCACTTGATACTTGATATATAAAGTGGAAAAGTTCTACGATCAGTTATTCATTAGAATCTAGTTCTCTCAAATAAAATCGCCTCTTAGGTACTCAAAATGATATCATGTTAAAGAGAGCATTTTTCTTAAAATCTTATTTTTAGTCATAAAATATAGAGGATATATAAAATAAAGTTATAAATATTTGAAGTGTAGGCTAACAGTTATAAAAAACGTCACCCAAGCAAAGGCTTTGCAGATCAATTCCTTTTGAATCTGAACTGAAACAGCAATCATTCTGGGTTAATTTTCAGAGAAAAGATCCAATTTTCCTTTACTCAAAAAATATATTTCATTACTTCCACTATCTTTCATTAACTCAGCCATACATGAGACAAAGGTGAAACTTATTTAACAAGCCAAACTCAAAGTTAGAATTGCTATGCGAGTGACAGCCCGTTACGAGAGGTCAGCCATGAGAACATTTTCTCTACCGTCCAATGACGTGAAATTTCCTCCGCTGCTACAGAGATCTCTTCACAGTTCAACTGAAATTTCATATTCTATTGCCCATAGCGCTATTGTTCAATTAATTGCTATAGCCAACGTGCTTACGCGTCAAAACTAGCGTTATCAATATGATATCGGCCGAAGTAAAAACGTAGTATATTACTGACCAACCGAATTGAAATATGATTTAGTTTCTGCCTGGAACTACAGAGGTTTTTCAAATATTTTCTCTTTCAATATCGATATGATGCACTAATATCAGGGTATTAGACTCATCGAAGAATTCTGCATGTCCGGGTTTTCACCGCGTTGTTGTTTGAAGCCGACAACAGTTTCGCCGAAGTTTCATCCGGCGTCTTCAGGTCGAAGATGAGGGACTCAGATTTTGGCCGTCCTTATATAGGTGGTCCATCTTCCTATAGGTGGTCCTACTTCCATCGTAAAGGACAACCAACTACCTTTCCTGGACGTCTTAGTAAAAAAGAAGAGTTGTGGGAAGCTGGGACATGCTGTTTACAGAAAGAAGACGCACACCGACCGTTATCTAAACGCAACCTCTCACCACCATCCGCTCCAGAAGACATCTTTGGTGGACACACTAGTTCACAGAGCGTATGAAATCTCTGACGCCGATTCTTTGCTGACTGAAAAGAAACATCTCCTGAGAGCACTAAAACAAAACGGCTATCGGAACGATATGGTCCTAAAAAGGACCGCCAGGGAAGAAAGGCGAAGACGAGATTCTGACAAGTCAATCAAGCAGACGGAACCGGACCCAAAGGCATACGCGACTATCCCCTTCGTATCGGGAACATCCGAGAAGATAGCCAGAATCCTTAAAAAAGCACGACGTGGTGACAAGATTCAACTGCACCAAGAAAATAGCGGACGCGCTCCCCGGACCGAAGGACAAAATCTCGAAAGATCTATACGAAGGGGTCTATCAAGTACCGTGTTCATGTGGGAAAGCCTACATCGGGGAAACATGCCGAGCTATGAAAGTTCGGATGAAAGAACACCTCCGGGCTACTACGAACAAACAGTTTCACCTCTCGGCCATCTCCGAGCATAAGTGGAGTGAACCCGGCCATGATATTCTATTCCATGACGCTACAATCATAAGTAAAGAAAGTAGATATTACCCACGCCTAATCAGAGAAGCTATTGAGATAGCCAAAAACCCGGCGAATTTCAATAGAGATGAAGGCTACCATCACCACAACGCGTGGAAGAGAGTCCTCCGAAAAAGGACCAATCAGAGAGCAGCACCTGGACGGGACCACCTATATAAGGACGGCCAAAATCTGAGTCCCTCATCTTCGACCTGAAGACGCCGGATGAAACTTCGGCGAAACTGTTGTCGGCTTCAAACAACAACGCGGTGAAAACCCGGACATGCAGAATTCTTCAAGCCACCGCCGCGAAAATCTACGCAGCCATATTAGACTCATCTTTGTGAAATTGCGACTTGCAGAAATATAAAAAAAAACTTTTCCTTTTAAAGACACTAAAATAAAATTTATTTTGTCTCCTTTCTTCTAATAATTTTTAATATCCTCTGTCAAATAAACAAACTCTTCATGACTTACAGGTTATTAATTGTAGCAGTGTAATTGCTAACATTTCTAAATAATGAAAAAAATAAAGAAATAGCATACCATTTTCATTCAGACTACTCCTATCCTTCGAATGCGACTTCCTTTATTTTCGAATAAAAATATGACGACATTGAGAGAATCTTAAGAACATCCGCGTCAGAATACATTAAAAAAAGAAGAAAACTATTTTCCACGGGATTATAGTGCAATTGCTAATTTCCTTGATGTCTACCGAAATATAAAACTTTCACGTGTAAATAGTGTCCATATACTATATTCATCGTGTGCTCATAACTTTGAAAGCTTTAAAAACAACCTTGCGTCCCGTGTTATACGGTTAATACTTTTCGGATAAATGCCCAATTTTAAGCTACTCTAACTTTGACACACGCTCGATTTGATATCTATGAGGTAAACTTAAGTTTTCTTCGACATCCATAGATGGCGATGGAGGGATATAAATATCAAGAATTTTACTCAAAGTCAGAGAATAAACTATCGCCACTAGAGTGAGAGAAAAAATTGGTTCAAGTTTCTCAGATGTCTACATATCCACAATACAATTTGGTTGAGCAATATGAGGTTAAACGAGTGGATTAATCCTCTTCCAATTGAAACTACTTTATATGGAGTGGGCAATTCTGTTTTGTTCTTGGTGGATGGGTGCATCTATTTCTCGTTATATTGATTCAGAGATATTGGATTTAGATCTGTCTCCTGAGATTAGGGGTGAGGAGGGGGAGGGAAAAGGCGAGAAGTAGGGGGTCCCTCTTTGGTTGGAAGAATCGAAATTACTCACAAGTACACCAAAGAATAAATATCATCCCCCAAATAATCTTTTTCCCATAGTTACCCAAAGGCTGTAGCAAGCAACATGACTTTAGCCATTACCTTCTGGAACCAAACAACGCGATATACAGTGTTTAAGCTGGTGTTGGTCTCTTTCAAACCTAAATATTTACCTCCTTTCTCTAAGTCCAGGTAAATCACTGATTTAACAGAAAAAGCTTTTGTTATGCTAACTGGTAACTAAAACATTAATTCCAGATTTTATCCGAATAGTAATTTTTTAATTATCTTGTAGGTTAGCATTTCTCCAATTGCATAAATCTCAGAGTAAGCAACTTCACCTCACAGTTTCCAATCCGAAGGCTAGTTTAATAGGTGACGTTTAAGCTAGCATAATACTTGTGGCTTGTGAAATTAATACTACAGTTTAAAGGGGGTAGTTCAATTTTCTGTGCCACCTTCGGTTTCTATAAAAATCTCCTTACGCCCAAAAGCACAGCTTGGGGGAAGCTATGGGGGTCACCCCTAGTACAGCAGTACATTGCTCTGCCCACTTAGTACGCCCTACTTAAGAGTAAAATGAAACAAAATTATCCCTAGAATTATAGAATGGTTTATCCTATTAGGTTTGCGTAGAATACCAAATTAGAATTGTGTAATCACACCTCTTGTATAACCACCCCGGTAATTTTGCTCATCCCTCCTTCAAGGGGAGTTTCTCTCGACACCTCTATCTCCCTTTTGCGTCTCCCTAACCTGTATTATGTCAACATTTTTCCATATTTTTCATCCTGCTCTCCATTTATGCTCCCCCTTGTAATGTATTTATTATTTTCAGTTGTTTCGCACATTCGTGTGATTCAATTTGTTTTTCCCTAAATGTCTCTGCGAATCATGTAGTTACTTTTAAATGTATATATGTGCGGGTGTCATTGGTAATTGATGTTAACGATACTGAGAGTAGGGAGGTGGGGAGGGAAGTGACAACTAGCTCCTCCCACTCGTAGGCTATAGGTTATTCAACATTTGTAAACAAAAGAGTTTCATTCATTTTTGTAGCGATGCTTCTCGGTTTTTCATTCCGTTAATATTTGTAGAAAATTCTTTCTGGTTTTCCACCGGGAGAGATGGAGAAATCTCGACCGGTGGAAGACCCGAGAGGAATATCTGCGCAGAAAGCGCCGGGAAAGCATCGAATCTTACTTTTGCTAATATTTGCGGTCATATTTTAAAATCAACATCGATGACATTTAGGCGTTATTTACAGGAATATCATTTCTGAGAATCTATGGAAAACGGTGAATGACATCAGCATTTTTATGGACATATGGGTAGTTTGAAGTGATTATTTATTCAATTAGTGCGCTTTCTTCGCTAACGCTCGCATCGATGAGTTCCTAGCTATCGCTTTCCCCAAAACTCACCTCATACAAGCATTTATCTTAATTAATTGAACTTATAGGATGAACATAGCCGTTACGAGCACATGCAGTCATTTACTATATTAGCTGGCAGACCTTAAACATACTAGTTAACGGCAGTGCCCTTTGCCAGTCGTGATAGAATGACTTCTAAAACCAACCTGATATTCACAAATAGTAGACTACTTTATTAAAGTTGATTTTCTTATTTCACAGCAGTTTTATTACTATCCCAGGGCTAAATAGCTCTCCTTTTTCATTTCTACAAGGTATGCCCCGAAAGTGATGCCAATGATTTAATTTTGAAATGACTCTAGGTCAAACCGAAATCGGATCGGTTGAAACTGATAATGGGAAACCCAGACGTTCCGTCGCTCATTGTGCTCCGAGCATCCTGAGAGGGGTGCCGGGCCTCGTTGCAGCAAAATGCAGCGTTCATTAGAATAAAGGTTTTCGATCAATTTTAGTGTCAAACTTGGAAAGACCGCTACAGAAACTGCTTCTATGATCAAAACTGCTTTCAAAGAATATGACCTGTCAGATCGGCAAGTGTTTCGGTGGCACAAGGCCTTTTTGGAAGGCCGGGAAGAGGTAAATGACGAGGACCGCGCCGCACGGTCATCCACGACCACCACGGCCGACAGTGTGATGCCAGTGTGGGAACTGTTGAACTCGAAGATTAATTGCTCGTTTGATGGCCGAAATGTTAAACATTCCGAAAATTCAATTTTATGAAATCATCATGAACCATATTGGCATAAGGTAGGTGTACGCAAAAATGGTTACAAAAGTTCTCAAGGGCAACCAAGAGTCACGTCGCGTTGTAACGTGTCAAGAACACCTCGACATGTGCAAACGTGATCCCAAAATTTTGGCCAACGTCATTACAAGTGACGAGACTAGGGTATTTCAATATGACCTGGAAACCAAAATACAATAATCGGAATGGCACACATCAGCGTCCCCTCGCCCGAAGAAAACCAGGATGAGCAAATATAAGTTCAAGATCAAGCTCATCGTGATTTTTGGCATCTACGAACGGGTTCATCACCAGTTCATAGAACCTGGAACCACTGTGAACTCCAAACTTTATGTGGAAGTCTTCTAAAGATTGAAATGCAGAGTCCAACACATCCCGCCGGACATCCGAGACAACTGGAAGTTGCACCACGACAATTCACCGGCCCACAGCGCCTTTATCGTCACCCCAAACCTCGCACAGCCCGGACGTGACTCCCATCGACTTTTTTTTGTTTTCACGCCTCGAAATACTCCTGAAAGGCAAGTATTTCGGGATAATGGACGGGATCAAAGCAGCTTGTACGGCGGTATTAAAGGACATTCTGAAGAAGGCCTGCCGCAACGCATTCGAAAGCTGGAGGTCCCGCTGGAGCCGATGTATCGACGCAAAAGTAGCCCCTTTGAAGACTTTTTAACGTGCAAAAAATGTAAAAAATGATTTGTAATAGACTTACTGACAACTTTCAGGGCAAACTTTGTATTCCATTCAGCATCGTGAGTTTCTTGACAGGGAACTAACAAATTGCCACCTCTTTATGATTCCGGTACGCAAGTAGAATAAAGTTAATGTGACATGACAGAAAGCTGTGAACGAGGTGACGAAGAAGACATAAGGCGGGAAAAGGAAGAGTATTATGCAAGAATTAAGGTAGTAGGTTATGTTTGTGGGGAGAGAGGTGTAAAGATCAGGGGAGAGTGAAGATACGGATGTAGGATAATGAATGGGAGGGAGAGAATTGGGACAATGAGGTTAATTCACCCAGGTTTCATTCAGAATCCACTCTCGAGGCATCATCCCCCTCCCGCCATCATCGTCTCACACTCACCGTGTAACGACACCCACCCGTGAAGTATTCTGCAACCAAAAACAAAAAAAATGCCTATTCACACTCACATATTCATGCAAAATATTCTAATGGAACAGAACTTCTCAATATTTTTGCCAAGCCTGTGCACCTTCCTGTAGTGAAGTGAAATAGTGCTGCTATATTTTGTCCAACTATATTATATTCTCACGAAATTTGTAGAAAAACCTTATCCTTGAGTAGGGATCTTATTTCAATTCATTTCGTTCCCGTTTTCTCGTCTCGGTCTCCGCTGAATATCGTCTAAGATAATCATCTCACGCGTCTTTTATTTCGCGCCTCGAATTTTTCCCTCTTAAAACCCTGAGTATCCTATCATAAATACACAAGCAGCCTTCTGATTGCCAATGATATTTCACTATGGCAAATTGACTGAATTTGTATATTGATCATCGTTCATTCCAAATTTTCATAAAGGTCTATGACCGATACGGTGCTATATCAACTCTTTACGATGATTTTGACGCAAAGCCTAACTAAATTACCTGAGATGAAGAAAATGGTCAAATGCATGCACCTAATTGATCATTTAATTCATTATTCTGCCGATGTTAGTTAAAGAAACAATTTCATTTTGACCACAACAATTGTCCTATTATTTAATAATTGAATGAGCGTTGAGCGTTGAGTGGCTTTTGAATGAGCGTTGAGTTAATAAGCTTAATTGTTTTAAAAGTCCCAATTATTTCATAGGAACATAACGATGATTACCGCAATTTATTAATTTAAATGTCATTAAAATAATTCGAAACATTTGCTTATGCTCGTGTACTAGTAGTTTTTACTTCAGCTACCGTTAATGATTGCTGGTGTAAAACTTTACGGATCCTTGAAATCTTTAAAACAATATTTCATTCAGGACTTTGAGATTAATAATTTTCTTCATTTTCGAGCATTTATAAAGATATATTAAAGCAAGTTAAACAAAATTTCCCTCACTCAAGTCTTTTCTTCCCATCCTATATAATTTAAGTATTTAAATTTCTTGTCTTTATTTTAGTTTAATTTTAGAAATGAGGAGTCCGCAATTTCATCTACTAACATTTCAGTTCTCAGCCAACAATAAAATATGCTGCCTTGGTTCTTTCTCTAAATTGAAAGGGTTGATTTTGAAATTGAAAAAAATTCATTTTTTAGAAAAGATTAAACCAAAAGTGGCTTTATTCGATGGTACTTACATTGGATTTTCAACAAATTGCTTATGCGGTTTTTCAGAAAGAAAAGGCTAAGTTGAAAGTTAAAAAAGAAGGGAAAAACTAAAGCAGGTGGAACAGTTAACCTATCTCGGAAGTGTTTCGACTAAAATGTACAAGTATTAGAGGCATAAGGAGAAGAATTGGGTCAGACAAAGAAGCTTCCGTCAGGAGGGAAAAATTTATGACAGTGACGTTGAGTATGGATATTAAGATAAGGTTCGTTAAAACCTCGATATGGAGCGTAGTTGTGTTAGGCGCCGAACCCTAGTCATTGAAGCAGGATGATAGGCGTAGATTGGAGGCTTTTGAATGTGTGTGGAGAAGGTTGGAAAAGGTTAACTGGACAGAAAGGAAAACCAGGGAGGAGATGAATGGCATGGAGGGAAAGGATAGGGAATTGATAGGAGAAATCATAAGAAGGCAGGAAAAATGGACGCAAAGTATATTGATTGCCAATGGGATACTGAAAACTGTAAAAGAGGGGAGAAAGTGAGACCAACGAGGAAGGGGCAGGAATAGGGTGGGAATGTTGGACGAAATGAAGGGAGGCTGTAAATGGGTTTTTTGTAGAGTAGAATTTTGGGATGTGATTTGTCAGAAGAGACAAGATATTTATTTGGTGGTTGTGCCCATCAAAAACCAACATTAACCGACAGATTACCTATAGTAATAAAAATAATAGCATTTAAGAGAATGAAAGGCCTAAGTGGAAACAAGACCACCTTGGAGAGAATCAAACTCGTTAAATCTGACGAGCGGGGACCCTACCACGCCTACTCTAAGACTGGCAAGGTGTTTACGGTGAAAGAGTCAATTACGTTCGCTTCTATGTATGTATGTGTGTATATATATCGAGTGTCTGTATCTGATGCGTGAAAAACCATTTTCTTGCAAACTAATCGATAAAAAAATTGAAATGCAAACCTGCTCCTAGTATGTCTACCTTAAAAGTTACGAGATTCTGGAAAAAAATAGGGACTCATTTTGGACTGAGCTGCCATATTTTTAAGGTAAAACGAAACTGGTTGCTCATTGAGATTGTTCAAAGGGGTAGATTCCGTTTCAAAATTATTTTCACTCGATATTTTTAATGATAAAAATCAATACAGATAAACCACAAAATTTAATAAATTACACGCTCCACAATTGCCGTGGTTGAATTCGCCAAGAGCCCGCATTGTATATTTAATACGTCATGAATGAAAAAGATTATCCATGCTCACTAAGGTGCTCTTGGGAATTAATAAATTTATGTACTCCGTCCAAATTTCAATTTCATCCGCGCCAAAGTGCTTCAACCCTCGTTTATAGTTTTAAAAGCAGCAGAGAAATCAAATTCAAGTGTTCCGAATCACAAACCTATCAAGTGAAGCTGATAGCCCAGGATAGAGGGCTATTAAACAACACTTGTTCATCTATCGAAACAAACATTTTTTTAGCTATCCTACTTTATCCAACAGTAGTAGCTAGTTTGCGCCTACTCGGTTTCCCTACTGTCATTCCATTTCCACCTATTTCTTTTCCTCCGGTCATGGCTGTAGTCATCTCGCGTGATGGCAAAGGCATGTAACTCCGATATTTCGAGGGAGAGGCGTAGTCATGGTTACGAGCTCGCGTGCGTCGGGTGAAGAGAGGAGAGGGAAAGATATCAGAGTTGAGTAAACCAGACCATGAGATGAAATCAGAAGATCACCCGAAAGTCGCGCTATCCTAGACCTCGAGGTTATTCCAGGTAAGATTACTCAATTGAAACTTATAACGAAAATTTTAATCTTTAACTTGTGAAAGGAGTAAAACCTTAAACGTCAACCTCATTTATGGGCAGCTGTGGGGAGATGGTAAAGTGGATGAGATTAGCCAAGAAATCACGCTTGAACGCCTGAATTATTCACGAGCTTTTTTGATTATTATGTTTAGAAACATAAGTTTTAAACCGTGTGATTGAGTTGGATTTAGTTCTGATTTTTGTTCCTCTCCAGAATTAAGCTTGATAAATTTTTCAGGTATTCAAGATGATCTTCAGAAACGTTTCGATATTCAGTAGTGGATCCTGATTATATATTCCTTCATATCTATGCTTATTGATGACATTAATTTGAAATTTACTCTTAACCATACAAATCAAAATATTTTGATTGAATTATACACATTTTTTGGTATTAAGCTGCTGATTTTTGGTTATAAATTAATTTCACACCAGAATTAATAAAAACAATTCATCACTGCCTTTGACTTCATCTTTAAATTGGCTATTTCATGAATTATTTCGATCCTATGAGCAAAACGTAATTACTTTAGTATGGATTCGGCCATAAAATTGCAAATGTTAAAGAGAATGGTTAATCCGGCATCGACATTTCTGGCAGGAAAACAAACAACCTCGGCTATTGTTTCAAAAGTCTCGGGTTTGGTTCTCCCCCGGGACTTACCTTCGCCTAATGTTTGAGTGTTTGGGATCGTTGAATTTCTGCGCTTTGGATATTCTATTGGACGTCCTTCAAATGCATTCGCAAGTAATATAATCCTTACCTAAACTTTTCACGACTTTCTAATGTATTTACCATTTGTATTTATTTGATATTCGTTGACATTGGTCTCATGGCGAGTGAACTTACTTTGGGCCAACATTTATCGAATCACTTTCGTTAGAACTGGCTGAAGGTGAAGAGGTGAAAGGTCAAATGTCACGGGAGGAGTGATTGTGAGGCAATTTTCTCAACGCCTGCGAGAGGATGAAGCGGTTGAAATCAATGATCAAACATAGATGGGAAGGCCCAGAAGTACCCGGACTGACCTAGTGATGGCGGTAGTTGTTTAAAAAATATAACTATATTAGTAAGTCCGCAATCTATCAATTATGTTTCAAGTTTGAAGACTCCAAATTGTTTAGTACATGTTTAACAGCCATTAATAGCAATAGTTTTCAGTGAATTTATGAAAATGGAGTAATTTGGTCATCGTTATGTGATACAATACTTTTGTTTGAAAGGCTTCAGCCCAAGCAATATAAAAGTTGAACTGGATTCTACTCTGAGTGATTCTGTTCCTTCGTTTACAACAGTAAAATATTGGGTAGTAGAGTTTAAACGAGGCCGTGCGAATTGTCAAGACGAGCATCGCGTTGGTCGACCAAATGAAGTGACGATTCCAGAAACGGAGAAGAAAATCCACAAAGTGATACTGGATGATCTTCAACTGAAGGTGCGCGAGCTAGAAGACGTAGTAGGCATTTCAAAAAGTGTATTAAATCGCATATAAGCTGAAAACTTGGACACGAGAAAGCTGTGTGCAAGGTGGGTGCTGCGTTTGCTCACACTCGAGCAAAATCAGTGTCGTGAAGATGTTTAAATTGAGTGTTAAGCAAAGTTTCACAGCAAAAAATCAGAATTTTTCGCCGTTTCATAACCATGGATGAAACATGGGTCAATTTATTCACACCAGAGACAAAAAACAATCACAACAATGGATTAAAAAGGGATAAATGCCTCCAAAGAAGGCGAAGGCCGTTTCATCTGCGGGCAAGGACATGGCTTCGATTTTTTGGGATGCGTGTGGGATAATTTTCATTGACTATTTTGAAAAAGGAAAAACTATCAATGGCGAGTATTATGGAAAACTTATTGCAACGTTTGAGCGAATAAATCAAGCAAAATCGGCCGCAATTGGCTGAAAAGAAAGTGTTGTTTCATCAAGACAATACACATGCTCATAAATGGCCAAAATTCATGAATCAAAGTTGGAATTGCAACCTCATGCACCCTATTCGCCGGATTCAACCCCCTCGGATTATCTTCTGTTCGCAAAGTTGAAAAAATGGCTCGGTGATCAAAGATTTTCCAACCGTGAAGAAGTGATGTCGGCAGTTAATTGCTGTTTTGGGGAGCAAGATAGTTCTAAATATAAAAAGAGTATCGAACCAATTGAACACTGCTGGGAAAAGTGCATAGAGCTGAAAGGAGATTATGTTGAAAAATAAATACATTTATTTCCTTTGTTGGGTCGGATACTTCTGAGATTACCCTAGCAAAGCAATCTGGTAAGGTAATTTTACACATATCAGGTTTACAGGCTTAAACATCCCCCATCCAAAAATCGAAGCACTAAAGGAAAGTTACGGACCCTTACCCTAGCCTATTAGAAGGGTATATTTTCCTTCAACAACCGTTTAAAGAGGCTGATCCCTAATGACGGGCGTTAAATAACCAACCATAATGACCTCAGCAGATTATCTCGGATGATACTCAGCAGGTTTTTCTCGAATTTGTCGGTATTCCCAAATATGGCCAACAAGTGCACCTTCATAACCAAATAATGCATTTCTAAAATCACACAGGAATATAATATTCAACTAATCACGCTGCAATGCTAAGCAGATATTTCAACTGAATGAACTGTATTATTATCATAATTATTAAGAATATTACAAGCTAAGTTTTGTCCCATGGTAATATATATTAAATTACATACAAACAATCAATGGACACTCAAAGATAATATGTACAGCCTAAACTGTAAATTTTAACGCAATATTCTTGCTAGTTTACAGGATTGCTGGACTGAGAACGGGATATTAATTATGGAGAAATATTCAATCAGACGCTACCATCCGGAGTGCCTTCCAATAATTAATTCATTAAAATACATTGGAAACGTGCTTTGTACAGTATGACAGCGACAACAGAATCGAGCTCATTACAAAGGTTAAATTACAGATTTAATGTGTTGCATAAATTGAAAGGATGTCTCTTTAGTGATGATGCTGAAAATGAATTATTATTCCCATCGCACTACAGCAAGAGAGATCATGTTATTAAAATGAGACTAAATGTACAACAGATGGATATAATATGTCATTTTTCCCACGAACGGTTAGGGATCGTAATAATGTCGTCCAATCGCTCTAAGGGGGGAAAAGTATTTTGGGGCAAAAATTTTCTTTTGCGAAATTACTCCCTGCCACACACCCTTGCAAGGTACCGTGTTACAATAATAAAAAAATATCGGTAAACAGAAAATTGAAGAAAATATAAAAGAAATAAGCTGCCGTGAAAATTATATTATCTTAGATATTTTTTTATATATTCTGAAAAAATCGATGTTCATTGAAAAGAGCTGAAAACGCTCTGTAGCTAGGCTTTCCAATGGCTTCAAGCTTTTGACAATGGAGCCAGAATACGCACATGGGACCTTCATTTATTCAAAATGAATGGACTATTGCTAGTCTTGTGGAGGAAGTTTTATATGAATTGGGTGATAATAACATAATAGCTATTATACAGGCTATTTGTCTGCTTGTTTTATTTATTTTTTAAATGAGTACCATGACATTACCAGGTAATTCTCACACAACTTGAGTGACTTGAGAAAAAGATAAGAAATGCTTCGCGTGTTATTAATTTTCCCCTCCAATCGAATTAAATATTTCATGGTCTCCAAGTTGGTTGGAGAATATAATATAGTTTAAAAAATACAATGTTATCAACATGATAATTTCATTTGATAGGTTTATCTCATGATCAGGTATAATATGATGATACAATCCAACTCGTATTTAGGGGTATGTACATTTTCAAGATAAAGGGACAGGCACTTTTTATGTGCTGCTTTCGAATGCCTGGGAATGTATCTTTTAGTGATAAAATTAAAATGGAGACTCGGTTTACCATTACAAATAATTTTTATTTAAATTTCGTCGTTCTGTCGCAATTGTAATGAACTACAAAACTACGGAGAAGGAGATGAAAATATCTGTGACCGAACAAAAAGAAATAGAGCTCATTACTTACTTTAAATAGGGCTCATCCCTTCCTTTGAGGGCTCGACGTAAAAGCTCTTTTTTCATTAAAAAACAACTAAAATAATGTATGGCCTGTCTCTAGCCAAAAAATATTAAAGTGAGGTTCTAAGTTATCCGAGCTTTAGTAGATGGGGACTATATTTTGCTGCGGAAAGCTGTGTTCCTGTCGAATTATTTTGCACCGCATACGTAACAAAATACAAAATAAGTCTTTTATGAGTGAAATGGTTCCGCAGCAACCTTATAGGCATTACGTCTCTGAAATAATTTCTACAGCTTAAAATATTTAAGTAATCAAGAGGTTCCATGGGCAAATCACCTAATAAATACTTCGATTCCGGTCGTGAATGATGAAGTGATTATTTATTGCTGCTTAAATTGCAAAATATTTGTAATTCAAAAGTTAAACATGGTCATCAGATTAAAATTATATGAGATAATGAAACTGAATACAAGTTTCACCTAATGCTTACAGCGGAGAGAGGGAAAAATTGTTGGGATAATTCTTCTTAATTGAGGATTATATGGTTCATAATATAAAATATAAAGAACCTGGAAGTTTTGAGTATTTTTCTTCACTCCGAGAACTTATAAAATTCTTAATACAACCTCAAGAGTTTGATTATAGGATACATTCAATTATGTAGCAAATTTTGATGGGAAATTGATGAATATATGTTTCCCTCCATAATTTATTACGATTATATACATTGATCCGGATTTCGTAGCTCTAATCGCTGGGAAATATTCAGATATTTAAAAGCTTATTCCAAGTCCATGAGCTCTGAGATTAGGCCGTATTTAACAGCCTAAATAGGCCAAAATAATTCCTTGTTGGTTTACAGAGATCTCGCTTTGATTCATCATGCTAATCAGAGCGAAAAATAATTGAAGTTAGCTATTTTTTAAATCCTGATAACGTCCTGAAACCACATAATAGTACCAATCGTTTAAATTTCGGAGTAATACAAGAGTTCAAAGTAAACAGCAGAACTTAATTTAAGTGGCGACCGACAGAAACGGTAATTAGCGCCATTAAGAATAGGTGGGTGATTTGGCGTATGATTTTCAGAGAATGGATGGAGAAAAATTGACCAACTCTTTATGAAAGATGCCAAAGAGTTCGAAATGTGACGTCCCATACGACGGACGACGTAATTTACTTAATTTTTCTCAATAAAGCACCTAATTATGGGCCAGAATGCCACAAAAAGTTCTACAACTGCTAGGATTTTATGTTAGGCTACTGGTACACTGGCCATCACATTAACTCGAAAGCTACTTTCAGTAGATCATGTTTCTGCTTGCATGTAATGAGAATAAAAAGCGCCGATTAAAGGGTAATTTTTTTGTTGCAATATCTACAAATGCGAAAATAGAAAATATGTTTGTCTATATCAAGATCATTGATCAGGAATGGTCATTATCCAGTTTTACTATAGGTTTGCTGCTTGATGTTAATTTATTATTCGCTTTCATGCCAGGTAGAGAGTGATTTATTTCACCATTAACTGCAGTTATTTTCACCCTCTATTCTCTTCAGAATACTCTCGTGTCCTAAAATACGTTCAATATCTTTTTCCAAGCATATATTGTCCACACACTTCTTCTTCCGCTCTTCCCAAAACAACTTTTATGTTTGTTCCAACCTTTTAACTTCACCATTCTCTTGCACACCACATTTTTCGATTGTATGAGTTCCTACTCTCTTCATTATGCTGCTGACAAAGTACGCGTAACTAGCAGCCGTATGAGAAAAGGTTCATTATATGCCCTGGTGAAGTGCTTCCATATTTTTATCTATTTTTTTAGAACATATTCGATGAACTTCATGTTGTCCTTCGGTCACGATTTATGAATGAAACCCTGATTACAAATGTCTCAGGAAGGCAAAAATTGACACTTACATAAAAATAGCATTTATTTTACGATTATTTATGATGTTCAAATTAAGCACCACATCCAGAGGTTAAATCACTTGATTTGCCTTCTGGACTGTAGATGAAATAAACACCACAAATTATTAGCAACTGCGTACGTTTTTTTCGGTTTGCAAACAAAATCAAACTAAAACTCTATCTTATAAAATTCAAAGTTATGCAGCTTTGCTTAATTTCTTTTTTTTATAGCTATATTCAACCACAATGAAGGTGGCTTATAGATTTATTAATGATATATCATTTATTTAGCCAATTTACACTCGTATCACACGCAATTTTAGCTCGTGTATCATTCCAATCATATGCTCGCCTCCTCTTGTTGCGAACTTAACTCCAACTCTCCTCTGTGGTCCACTTTTTAATGAAAAGAGGACACCCTGTGCCTCTCCCAGTATGTGCTCTTTGTGCATGACTTGGGAGCCTCGGTGAAGACTCGAGGATTGATACTTGCGAGGAGAGAGAAATGGATATAGGTTGACCCTTTTAAGCTGGATGTGTTTGGAATGAAGGGCACGTCCATAAGGCTCATCCCATTCCATCCTCACATCTAGACATAACGATAGATTCCTGAGTAGGTTTCCAATTGGATTCATGGAAGGAAAGTCGAGCGAGTGGGTGGATTCGCGGAGATAACGGTTGCATGAATGATATGCCTGGTTGCCGGTTGGACTTTTGATTAGATCTATATCAAAAGTTTTATGCACTTGAAAACATGAATTCGTCGCTGTGTACGTATTTAAATCAAATTAAACGGATATGCATAAGTGGAATATTGGAGTTTTTTTTGGATAGAAAATGAAGTAAACGAACAGTTTTAGAAACGAGAATGGTTCATATTTTTTTAAGATGTTATTTTCTTCTTTATTTTTCTTTATTACATGAAGAATCTAGCATGAAAGTTTGGCATTTCAACGTAAACAAAACTGAAACAAAGAAAAACTGGAATCCGTAAATATTATTTTTTAATTTCGGGCATAAGTAATACTAATTAAATTTAATCTAAACTCTTACTAGCATAAATTCTTTTCAGTGACTCTTTTACTCAGCCTGCAAATCAACGTTATTTTTTTAAATAAAGCATCTACGTGTGGCCTCTCTAAGGACCTATTTTTCCTTACAGCTTGCCTTAAATTGACGTGTCCCAGCTGGCTACAACTATATCATTAACCCCATTTTTCATCCCCAAAATATATTTTCGCCTCGGCGGTTTATATTCTTTGTGATATTTTCCATCCTCATAGGATTCTCTGTCATCCAAAGATCGAATTTCTACTTTCTTAAATTAAGATTGCACGATAACATGCATCAAATGTGGTTCGATAAATTTATTTTCTTGGCGTTCACAAACTTTTTAAAATAACCAAATTTTTGTCACTCCGTTTGTTTGGTAAAATCTGTAATATAGAGCATTCAGTGTGGCTTTTTATCGTAAAGTTCAAACAGTCATATTTGACTACATTCTGATAAAAAAGATGACAGTATTTTATAGCAAAAACATTCCTGATTGAAAGCGGCCAGGACGAATGCTTACGACTTTTAGTCTATTAAAATAAAAAAAACAAGGATGCTATCATTATGAATAACTTCTTGAGACAACATGTGATACTCCTCCTTGCTACTTACGTTTTTTTGCGTCAAAAATTCCAGTAAAGAAAAGGAAATTCATGCATTAAAATGAAATGACATCTGTTTGCTTTGATTTCTAAATGCTATCTATCCTGGTACATTCTCATGTCCATTGAATCAGTAACTTCGCTTTGTCATCCTTGCTATTCACTGATTTCCTTCAGATACGCTATTATCCTCTTACGATATTTAAATTTGGACGCATTAAGGTCGGCTACGAAAGAAAAACTTGCCTGGAGAGGCTGTTAAAAATTTTCCGTGCCAACTGCTGACACAAGGAAGAACCTTCATTTTGCCTTTTTCTTCGCGGAGACTTCAACCGTGACATGCGTGATCCGAAAGCATTTAGCTCGTGTTCGCGTCTGTTGGCTACGGAAGAGGAAGTCCATATTCCCGCGGGGGAGAGGTAGACCATCTTTCTTCTTGCTTAAAATTTCCATATCGAAGGCGTTCCATGCGAGGCGTGGAGCCAAATGTTTACGGCTCTGAGCATCTTGCTAACGTTGGTGAGGGATGAGCACACACACTCCGCCCTTAAAAGGAGACATCCATAAGCTCGTTGTTTATTCCACGTGAAAGCAGTTTGTTCACGTCAGTCCTCCTAATTTATAGCGTGCTCTAGGTCATCGCCTCTGGAGATTCTAGTTATCTTCCAGGAAACATACATTTCCATCACCAGGGAGATCTGCTCTGAATAATTCAGCATGATTATAGTAGCATTGATTTCTACTTGGTAGAACGCTTAGTAAAATTTTTAAACTCCATCATGAGTTTAAAACGAGGTACTATAATAAAGGTTACATAAACAATGCAAAAAAATAAGACGATCCAATTTGTATTTAAATTACTTACTTATGTGGGACTCAATGGACCAATGGGTGATACTTCACCAGAACTAACCTAAAACCATTTTGAATTCGTAATTCGAAGTTTTACCTTCATAAGTGAAGCATATAGAGTTTTAAAAAAGCTTCATTTCTTTAATATATTACAACTCCTCCGTTTGAAATAGTTGTAAAAATTTAATATTGAAAAGTTTTTCAAACTTTTATGCATTAAGAAAAATGCCTGTGTTGAGTTGATTTTAGTGTGTGAGATTGAATACTTCCTGTTCCCACCCGATGGACTACAGCCAAGTTATGATTGAAGGACTCATTCGGTCTGATAACCCCTAGAACTATGTTCATATAATAACTGGTCTTAGCAAGGTCACCCTTACTGGACAGATCGAAGAGTCGGAGCCGGACAGAATTTTGTCCGCGTAGCGTCGGTTCCTTAGTGCGGCGACAACAAAGGCATCTCCCACGCTGTCGCATAGGGGCGTCCATTTGAGTGGCGGTGCCATTAAAAAACCTAGCGATGAAGGAAGGCAACGGGAAACCACTTTAATTATTTAAAATGCCAAACAATGATGGGCATAGATTTTGGTGTGTGTCCTGGTTTTTGCGGGGTTAACCGTGAGTTGTGCCCGGCAACGGGAGAGGCAAGTCTACCCTAATCAACGTCTTTCGAAATCTCATGTATAGCGAAAGAGACGGCAGAACTACAGAAGACACAGAGGATTTCCGAATTACTTAGAATAGAAAATTTGAATGTTGTGACAGTGATAAGAACTGGAAGATCAGAAAATATGTAGCGAGAGATGGTGTGAGGAAGTATAAATGTTTTAGGCCTGTGCGGATTGGTATGAAAGTATAGCAGAAATTACCGGACCTACAGTTTCAGGGTAATATGTAACAGGGGAAAATAAGGCAGCAAGGGGTAGGAATAATATAGAATAGATGAGAGATAGAATTATAGTAGACGGAGAAAAAGCGGAACTAACGAGCTTTGACATTATCCTCAATCAAAAGAAGCGATCGTAGGAAAGAAGAAATAGACAGTATAATCCAAGGATATGGAGAAAATAAATAAAAGAAGTTTCAAGAAGAAAACACACTTGATGGTGATGGGGGTTGGAAACGCAACGGTGTGCGAAGAGAAGGATGGCAGTGAATTAGGGGACTAGCTTTAGGTGGAAGGAATAATCGCGGTCATAAAACAAGAGACTTCAGGAGGAGACTGAGCTTCATCATAACAAACGCTTGATTTAAGCACCACAATAGATGTAGGTATATGTGAAAATACGTGGGGATTCACAGAGATATCAATTAGATTATATTATTGCCTTGTACTGATTTGGGGAGAGCGTAATTAATTCGCAGTTTCCCATGAATGGATGGTGATTTTGGTCATTATTTGGTACTCTTGATGTGTATAGTCAGGTTAAAGAAAATAAAATCGGGAAGACAATCGGCAAAATTGTGCATAGATGCAATAACAGAGATGAAAACAAGGAATACTAGATGGCAATAGAAACGTTATGATTGAGCAAAGCGAGATAGAATAATAATAAGAAAAATTGGAGCATATTTTAAAAAAGATATGACATGCCACAGATTAAATTATCTGTAAATAGAAATAAAGCAAGTAACCATGGATTATATACAAAATGGACAGATGAGTAGACGAGAATATAAAATCGATTTAGAATGTAAACACAAAATTGGACAGAAGAAATGAAAAACTGATGGCAGCACTATTCCACCGGAAAAAATTGATCTTACGGCCGGGTTTCGATGTATTACCTCATCATCAGGCAACAAATTTTTGTTTCCTGATGATGAGGTAATACATCGAAACTCAATCGTAAAAAAATTGATTTAGTGGAATAGTGCTACTATCTGTTATGCGTAATGTTCAATTTCCACCACATCACGCCTTTAACTACTCAATTAGGATAGAAGAAATTACTAAGAGATTATTAATTGAATGAAGTGGGGACCTGATTCGAAGAAATAACCGTAGTGGAAGATGTAGCACTAGTATATGGAAAGTTAACAAAGATAGAGAGATGTGAATGCACTGCAAAGAGAAATGAAACAACTGTCTTAAGGTAAGAAGTTGGAAACCTTGCTTATTACCAATGAAAATGCATAATTATTATTATTTGAACTCGGAAAGATGCACGAGAGATGGGAAGAATATAAAAAGATGTACATGGTAAATACATCAGACCCACATATTTAGACAATGAAAGAATATATGATGTAGACTGGAAATGCCTAAGTTTTGGTATACTTAATTGATAAGATAATAAGAGCATCAGGAGAATTGAAATCAAATAAGACGGTGGACAAAGACATCCTTAACCTACCTCGGAAGTGTTTTGGACCAATATGGTCAAAAGTAGGGACCAAAGAAGAAGAATTGCCTTTGGAAATTAAGTTTTCTTACGGAGGAAGGAGTTAATGACGTGGATTTTGAGTGAGGATGTTAAGAAGGGACTCATTTAAGCTTTTATAGGTACCGTGGTTATGAGGAAACAGTTTTTGAAGCAAGATTACAGATGTAGATTTGAGGTCTTAAAAATTCGTTGAGGAGAAGGATGAAAAAGATAGAATGGGCGGAAATGAAAACGGACGAGGAAGTTCTAGGCATGATAGAGGAACAGAGGGAATTTTTGTCAGATATTCGACGGAGGCAGGAAAGTTGGATGCAGAAATTTTTAATTGGCGACAGAATGCTGGAAACTGTGATACAGAGGAAAACGTTACGAGGGTGGAAGAGGTTGGAAAATATGCACATGTCGGACGGAATGAATAAGGAAGGAAAAAAGGGATGTGAAGAAGGGGTTGTTACAGTGTAAGATATCAGGCTAAGCAAGCAATTAGGGGAGGCAAAGAAATGTATTGCTGTATTTTATTTGACCATCCCAAACCTATATTAAACGGATCCAATACATAATTAGTATATGCTGCGTGAAAGCAATTGTGCAAGAATATGGCAATCATCTTTTAAATTAGTGACATTTCATTTTGAAGTGAAATAAAAGAGCCTAACGAATGCAGAATGGCGTAATTCAAACGAATAAAGGATAATTACATTTTATTATGCTTATTAGCATCAGTTATCAATACGAGTAGTCAGATATCTGCCGCAGATGTGTTTTCACTTTTTCCGTATTGAATGTATGCGGAAGTCACCGGTTGTTATGGAACATTGCCTGCTTTTCGTTTGAAGCAATCGTTTATCCAGAAGTAACCACTGCTTCCCCAATATGACCAAACATGCAAGTTATGAAACTTAGAATTCAAAACGAAAAGTCTTCCTCTCCTTTAGGTGACATTTATTTAAAAAATTCTTAAAGTTATTTAATTTAAATATGCTGAAATAAAAAAATAAGAATAAGAATAATTTTCCCATATATTAAGTTTAATACTCGTAAGAGCAAACTTTCATTGCTGAAATATGTATGGTATCATTAGTGTCATGGTGTCCATGGTGTCCATGGTGCCATGGTGCCATGGTGTATTATATGGTATCCTAATGCCATGCAAAATTTGACTTCTGGAAAAAAATATGAAACAACAGATAAGAGGCATAAGCTGCTAAAGTTTCTATGGATGGGATGAGTAGAACAACCATAATACTAAATATGAAATACGAATACTCCAAAGACTTTTCATTTAGCAATTTTTAATGACAAAAAAATTAACACTTGGCTATAAAGTAACTCCAGTCTCACGCTGATTTTAATAAGTGGTGGGAATTTTCTTGCCTACAGCGAAATGTAAAGAAATATATTGTACATTATTGACTGGCCTGACTAAAATGCATTAGAGAAAAAGTTCATAGAACGAGGGAGTGAATAATTCAATTCTTAATCAATAGGAAATCTTTGGATGAAAATTGTCAAATATAATGTAAAAATATTCAAAAGGAAGCTGGAAGAAAGTTAGAAGTTTAGAATTAAGGCAAGAAAGGAGTGAGTTACGAGCGTAAGATAGTGGGAGTAAAACTGCATTCATTGAAAAATAAATTTGATGAAGAAAAAAAACTGGGATAAGCACACTTAAGTCTTAGCAATCATATAAGCAAACGCCTTTAATAATAAATATAACAATTTTTCTGCAAAATATAAAGAAAAGAGGACAACCGTTAGGTAAACAATGTTGAAGAATTAAAGGCAATTACAGAGATATAAAAGTAAAGTGTTAAACATGAAATAGATTGACAGAAAGATACTGATGTACATTAAAGGCAGGCAGAGTTAATGGATGAAGATTGCTGCAAATAGAGTAGATAACATTTTCAAGATTGTTAGAGAAGGGAGTACGTCCGGTAAGAGAAAGAATGCAAGCATTGTCATAGGTGATGACAATTTGCATTATAAGATCACCAGTATGTAATGACTTTTAATGATTTTGAAAAATCCTCCTTCCAATGTGTAGAATAACTATAGTGATTAAATTGAGTTCTAAATTACAGTATCCAAAACTGGACCCGTACACACACCTCATTTTATCTTTCTTATTTTCCTTATGCTTGGCCCTGATTATGGCTAAGTCATGTAGACTATCCAAATATTTTATTCACTAAGTTGATTATTCCTTTATCTGCTTACTTCCTATTATTTAATTCTTCGGCCACTACTTCTCAGCATGAATTCCTATCCTGCGAAATATCTGACACCTTAAAGCTTTTGAAAATGTAGTTTTCATCTGTGGATGATTTTATACAACAATAACTTTATGCAATAATCTTTACAAATATTCGTATAATCACGGTACAATTAATACATATTGGTCTCTAAAAGCATAGTTTTTATTCATGAATTAATGGGCAGGAATCTATATAAATTTCAAAACATTTCGAATAACGCAGAACAGTACATTGAAAAGAGTTTGCGGAACACTTAATGAAAAATAAGAAATGGATGAATTTGACATGATTTACAATACCATGTAAGCTCAGCACTGCTTCAACCTAACTCAAAATGAATATGATGAAGCTATGGTACAAAAAGCCAAACATGATCATCATTCCATAAAATTGGTTGGTTAAAACCAATCAATTTTCCTATCTAAAGACTAATAACGAATTACCAATGCTAGAAAAACCGGAATAGGTGCGTAGTTCTGGGAAAATGTATATGAAATAAAGCCACAATAGTGTGAATTAAGAGAATATTCTCGGTATTGTTTGTCGGGTGTATACTAAGTGTGATTTCTCGGCATTGACCTTTGGAAAAAAATGACTGCGAAATAATGTATAAGTTGCGATGTACTTACGTACGACAGTGATGACCTCGTCGTTCGACGGCTTGGTGTAGATGGGCGTTTCCATGGAGACTTCGCAAGAGTAGACACCGCTGGCCTCCAGCTCCAACCCCGTCAGGCGGATCTCACGCTCATTACTACGACTCCACTGAAGCACGGGGTGGTAGTGGGGAAGCACAGGCGGACAAAGAGAAGAAAATTGCATTCAAGACAATGTCATAAATATTTGAATGGGCGTTTATGAATATAAAACGTTGACCGCATGACCCTCACCCCCTCTAGGAAACCATCGCAAATTTTTTGGACCATTTCATCCTAAACAGGATAAAATGTTGAGGCATATTAAAAATTTAATATAAAAAATACTGATTAATACCACCGCATAATTTGAGATCTCTTGCCTTGTAAATCAGACGTTTATCACACATATCATCAGTGACCCGTTAACTAGTTACTGTCGTTACGAACTTTCATAGCCGTAAAAATTCAGATACACCTTGCAATTACATGCCATATAACATTAAACATTAAAGAAAAAACTCCTAGAGCCGTAATAAGTTAGCACCACTCGTCTTAAAAACAAAGATAAATTTGTTGAGATGGTTTTTGGGAAAAAAATTCCACAACACTGACCAACCACATTATATACCGTCATGACTCGTCCCTCATGTAAATTTTTTTATGCTAGCAGAGTGACTTGAATAAAGATATTTTTTCAGCAATTGCTCGCACACATATCTTTTTCAGGGGGTTTTTAACGAAGTTTTCAAAGCTATAACGAAATCTTCTCTTAAAACGAAATGAAGTTATTGAACTTTGGTTCTCAAGTTCTTGCTCTGATGGAATAAAAACTGATCGCTCATCTCATTTTGGACGTGGATTCTTATTAATTCTTTTTTTTCTGAATAGGTCCATATTTTTACATAGAATTCCATTTACAATAACATAAAAATTAACTTAAATGCGGCATTTATAGCACTTTAAAAATAGTAAAAAATTGGTAAATTTCGATTTCCCAGATGCATACAGATATATTTAATCATTACTAGAGCTGAGCATCACTTTATCTTTTGGAAGGTCTAATTACCATGCGCCGGGTTTCCAGCTTTGAGGTGATGACATACCTATGAGAGATACAATGGATTCTGTTCAGCAGATTATTCCCTTGAATTATCGTTGTGAATTCCCTCAACTACGTAACATGAACCTAAAAGTATCAAAGTTTTACTCGTATTATTTATATTTTTCTCATATTTTGAATCATACTTATAATCTTAATGCTTACTATGTCACTAAACCTGGGTTTTCCAAATATAGCGTGACTTAATCTGTTCAATCTTAACGACTTTCACAATGCGGAAAGTCATTGTTTAATTCCCAAATTTGATTCTTGGATAGTCGAGTTCAGGCAAACAAGTCCTCAGTAAGCTATCTCCAATACACGTTCATCGAATATCTGGCCGGCCACCCAGGACCGAGCAGTCGCTCGATTTTCCATCTTTATTTCAAAATCTGCAAATGTTCATACTCCTATCTCCTTGGATCTTAAAAAGTATTTTGTGGAATACTATACTCCATTTAGAAATCGTTGTCTCTTTTTGCCGAGTTTTCACAACTTCAAATCCAAAAGTAATGAGAACCATCATCATTGGCCAACAATTATCTTGATTCCCCGTGGCACTTTTCCAGAAATGTGTGTGGGACGCGTGACTTCATGCATGATTTGATTGCTAGTTTATCGCGGAGATTACGGCGCTATTCCATGAATATTCACTTATCAATTGACTGTGGATTTCACATTTTATTGGAAGCAAAATTAGAGAGAAAATGTTAGAGAGAATATTTGGTTATTTTTAGTCCGTCAAAGATGCGTAAGCAATCATACGTGATCAGAAGCTTAAGATTGACTCTAGGCGATGCGTTTAAATTCGGACTCGGCTCTTGACCTCAGTGAAGCAGCGGAAAGCCGTTTCAGAAAGCAAAATGAGTTTTTAATTTGTAAACAAACTTTTTTCTGGTTTACTTCTTGATTCCTTATTTGGCGATGACGAAAATCATTCGATTGTTACCGAAAAAAAATCACATACTTTATTTTGATTCATTAATTTTGCCCCCCTCGTGAGCAACAAAGTTGGCGTTAGAACCGTAGAATGATCACTTTTATATACATCTCACATATTAGTTGATTGACACTCAACCATGGTTTTAACAGATAACTGTCATTATCTAGGTAGAAATACCATACGTCCACTTCTATCTACGTGTGTACCCATTGTCCGTAGCGGTGGCATGGCTGCGTAACTTAGGGAGGAATTAGAGGGAGGAAAGGAATTGCAAATAATTACACAAAAGACAAGGCCAAATTAAAAAATATACATGGACCGTTACTAACCTACACTCAAAGCTAGGAAAACAAAATGAAGTGGAATTAATTGGAAATACGTGGCCATCTAAAATTACGGTTTTTTGACATTGAACAATATTACTTTATACATAAAATAATTTACATCTTTTACATTCTGTACGTATCATGTCACTATTAAAATCATTCGTGTGGCTATTCACTCCAACAAATACTTGGCAAACTTATAGGACACAATTATTTCCAAACATTTTTGTTCTTCCACTCTTTTTCTCAAAGTCCAACTAGTTTGATCCATATAACTTGCAGTGCACCCAATTGTACAATTTTTAAACATGCACACCAATTTTGCTCAAAATATAAAAGCTGTCCTGCTGTTAAATTACAGTAGTTTACACGAACGCGTTGGCACTTCAGTGATTAGGAAAATTACCTGTCGACGCCATGGCCATATACTGATATATTGTTGTAGAACATTACACATTTGTTCACCTTACGATGGAAACATTTCACACAGTTAAGCCTCTATATTTAGAGTAAATGAACTGGAAATTTAGTTTATTTGTCCTACCTAAATTTCAACATTTAACACTTAACACAATTAACATTTGCAAGAGTAGAAAAACGTAAGACATCAGTGAATATGTAGAGACTCAAGACAGAAGATACAGGCATAGGTAAAAAATAAACAATATTTACCAAACGAAGACAACTCAAGGATGCTAGTTGTTTTTAATTGGATTTGTAGGGTGTATTAATTCCACACGTGGAATATATTAACTTTTTAGTAGCATAAAAGCCAATGTCTAACGCTACTAAAATTCTTGATACAAATTTGTTAGGTCAATGGCGATATTCATACACTGAACATGCGCTCTATGAATATTTAAAAAATGTGAAATCATGAATCTAACTTATAGGGTATACTATAATTAATGAATTTGATTTTTTTCACCAACATACATCTCCAACACTTATACAAGGATGATCTCAATGCAAAGAACGGACGAAGTGTTAAATTTTGCGAATGGTCCGTTCACCTTTAATTTCCCTAGCGATTCCGATTTTCCCTTCCGCGTATTGACCGAAGGAAATGATTGGGTAAAGGTCGAAGAGAATTCGAAGTGGGATTGCTCGGTTGCCCAACGTGAGCAACATGAACAATTGCGGAGACCTTCGGACACGTGCGAGGACGTATTGACCGAAAGCTATAGATGATCGATGATTTGAAATATGATCAGAATATGGATTTCGATGTCGAATAGATTACCTCTCTCCTAATATTCTTTTCACATGCTATCTGATGTGAAATCTCGACTACAGGCTACGGAGACCGTTGTAATTGAGGAGTCGGATTCAAATAATGCAAATTGTTCTTTTATTCGTACCCAAATACACAATATCATGAATAACTGTTTTTTGGAAATATTTATCAAAAAATTAGCATTTTAATTCGTTTCTTTTGCCATCGACAAAGAAAAAATCACTTCATTTTGTAAAATCAGCCTTTTTTGCCATGTTAGTTTGGAACGCGTTACATCATCTAACTAAGCTTAAGCATCGTGGTAAGAAAATTACTTATTTATCACTCCCATCGGTCTATTTGCACATGAAAAACTGCCTTTTAGTTAATGCTTCAGTGTATAAGTAGTATTCATATTCCTCGGCAAAATTTTCGTCAATATTAAATGCCACTATTTAATCTACAGCATGGATGCAAAGGATGACAGACATATTTAAAGTAGTTCTGCCAAAGCTAAGGAAGAAGGTAAAAGGTAAAGATAAAACTCGAAAAAAATAAGATACTTCTGCAAAAAAATTAAATGCTTCTGATGCATTCAATAGCATTATCAAGAAATATGAAATTCGATATAATAAAAAAAATATTTAGAAGAAATTATAACATCCCTGAATGCAAGAATATAAAATTAGCTAGGGACGCCATTTGAGGATGTAAACCTGTTCAGGTTAATCCGCACTAAATATTTAATCCATTAATACGCTAAAGAGAGAAAAACGGCTGAGGGCGGTGATCGGGATGTTACTGTGGCAAATTCTCACCTTGACCGCTGGGGTTCGTATCCCGTAGAAGGCGGGAAATATGAACGTTATCCCGATCCCTACTTATGGTTGTTGTATGTAGAGCGCAGTTCAATTGGCACACGCCGTCTGCCGTCCGGATAAGGTTTAGGATAGGGCAATGTACGTGTGTGTGTTTGTGCGTAGTATGTGTGGAGGAAAAAAGTATTTTCTTTTCAGAACTTAAAATTAAATGAAAATATTTTTCCTGCAAGGCAGAAAGTCGGACCTATTTATGGTGGAAATATATCAAATCTCGATAGCGGGAATTTGAAGTGTAATAGAATAATTAGGCCGAGTTGGGAATGTGTAGACGTTCGCGTCAGATAGATCGTATCTAGACCTGAATAATGATTATATCGGATTATTTAGTCAGACTATTTTATGTAAATATCGTTGACGATGTGGCGGCAGGATAATAGTCGAAAATGAGTATGTGCGTTGTACGAAGCCCATCGATCAGTCACGTCAAAGCAAGAGCAATAGGGGAAAGGTGCCGAATGGTGCTGGATAAAGATCAAAATAGAAAGCGGGGACGGTATGGACTATTTAAAACTCCGTATTCTGTGATTTTGATTTTCCAAGACTTAAAAATTGTGACTGCATTCAAATATCAGAAAATTTGGAATTACTTATTTTAATGTTTCAGCAATAGTGGAGGAACGGGTTCGACAGAAGCAAGAACAGGCAGATGAAAGTCACATAATGGAAATGAATGAGAATATTTCTTGGTGAACGAATCTTGTAACAAAGTGAGTCCGAAGGCTTCCCAGGATGCTGGGGTCAAATGGCCTTCATTTTTCCTGACTAGTCAGGGAATTTTTGAGGAAACCCATTCTTGAATGCAAGGGAAATTAACTCACAAAATTTTTGAGCTCAATGCTATTTTGAAGAGACTCAAAGTAAAAAAATATTTTACTGCTGATAATCGCCTAAGGGCAAGCAAATTATAAGTTATAAATAATGTATTAGCAAATTTTGAAATTTGAAATGCATAGTCTCGAAAAACGAGCCCGTCTTTGCGACAAAATTGATAAGAAAAAGCATGCAAGTTAGTTTAAAATTGAATAGTGGGTCCCTATTAATTCCAAAACGCTCAACAGGCAAGATTTTATCAGAATTTGAAAGTAGCTTACCGATAACTATCGTGATACCTCAGAATGTTATTGAGAAAACTTCCAAGCTATCTCTAAAAAATATACAATTCTACCACTAATGTTAGCATGTAGAACACGTCGATCATCAGGTCAGTCGGCTGTCGGTTAAAATGCGTCATACATTTGCAATAGGGGATAGAAGAAAACTTTATGCAATTGAGCTCAGAGAAAATAATTTAGAGCAGATGGGGCTTAAACCCTCAGGAATCCTACTGTTTGCTGAGCAAAATGAAACCATCGTGGCAATTTGAACAACGAAGGGCCGTTATAACAGAATAATATATAGAGAATACAATCCTATCTTCAAAATATTTCCCCTCTTAACTTCCGACGAAATTTTTCAAACCCCCATACAGGTGAAATTCACCAGCTGAAAATTTCAATTTTTAGAGGAAAGAGAAAGCGACGTAGCTTATCTGAGATCAGAGCCTAGATAGGTGAAATCATCACTGAGGTCCTAATTTTGTACTTTTAAAGTGGCGACTTGATGATTGTGAATTTGGCTAGATCAATACTGAAATCTGGTCTTCTCGAGTAAAAATTATTTTAAGGCCATTTTTATAGCTTAACTTCACTAAAATTAAATTTGCCAGACGATGTGGTGACATTTTTTCTCTCTTAACATGCGTATGAGCTTAATTCAAATTAAACGTTACAGTAACGACCTACTAAAATAAATCGTAATATCACTGCATAATTGGAAAAATAAAATTTACGTTAAACTATCGGAAAATACGAGACGTCCTAAGAAAGACTTCCATCTTCCTGAAGTATTTGTTTAATCGATTTTCACCAAACAGTTGCTGGATATGTTAATTCGCGTAGTGAATATGCACCCAGCGAGCACTTACAGGTCAGGAAGAGTGCTAACTCTCTCTGAACAGAGAGTGCTTCGTGCTTTTATGTCAAATGTCTCGTTGGTCACATGGTCCTCCTAATTGCTTTTGCCTCGTCATTGCCTAACTGGATGTAAGAGTGACTTAAAGAACTTCAAATACCCATGACGAAAATTTAATTCATAGTCATTAGCTTACTCCTTTTCACACATTTTGTTAATCCAATTGCATTTATTCAAAACACAATAAAATAGTTCGTTTTATTTAAACTTTGACTGTGGGAAGAGCATGCAACTCTACACGTTTTCATACATTGATGATTCGTTTGAACACCTTCAGGGAATGTAACAATTTCAGAGCGTAAAAATCATTCGCCTTGACTGGGATTCGAACCCAGATCCCTCAATATCCGGTCGAGTGCTTCAATGCAACAATTTCAGAGCGTAAAAATCATTCGCCTTGACTGGGATTCGAACCCAGATCCCTCAATATCCGGTCGAGTGCACTCGACCGGATATTGAGGGATCTGGGTTCGAATCCCAGTCAAGGCGAATGATTTTTACGCTCTGAAATTGTTGCATTGAAATGCACATTAGCGGATGACTCCGTTAAAAGTTACTGTTGCGGCATCTCCCGCAGTTTCTTTGGAACCTTCAGGGAATCTAAAAGTTATATAAAAAGGATATACTATATAATCCAGGATTTTTCAGTTAAACGATTTTTAAACTCTTCTTATGTGCGTGAACTCAACGGTTATCATGAAATTATTTGAATTCTTGGTTTTCGCACGAATTTCTCCTATTATATGAATGGTTTTTGAAAAATTAGACCTAAAAAAGGAAAACATTTAAAAAATATTATTGCCTGACAGATTTATAATTGAAATATACATTGATTCTTATTGATTTATGAAGAAATTTACGCATAGTTTTCACCTGTTTCCATTCGATATTTTGCTTTCTATGTAATAGGCCTTCTTACCTCCTCGTTCCATAAAAAAGGAAGATAATTAGTAACGAGTTCATCCATTTAAGGCAAATTTAAGGTTTAATCTATTATATCTAAAAGAGAGGGAGGTAAAGATAGGTATATACGATCCGGGTGCACGTAATATTAAAGAAAATAATTACGGATGATTCTAATTTTTTTAATTAAAACTAATCACCAAGGCATTAACAAAGGTTTACATAATTACTATTTTTAATCACGGAAAAATCATCTCTACCTTTCAATTCACATTTTTACCCAATAAAATACGCTTAAAAAATATAGTTTTCCAGCTACAATATTTCCAGAATCATCAGCAGTCAAAAACTTCTATAACGATATTTCGATATTTATTTACCTCTTTAAAACTGACTAAATTATTTGGAAATTATTATATAGAGATATTTGGAAAAGTATAACAACTATTTATCAAATTTTATCAGAGTTTATTTTAATCTAAAACAACTACAATACATCTAAAAACAGAAAACGTAATCTGGGTGAAGTTTCTTTTAATTTGGCAACATTTGACATTTGCATTATATTATTCATAATGATACAGCCTAATTTCGTTTGGCTAGCATTTATTTAAGTGCCCAAGCAAATTTAAGTGATCACTAGAAATTTTTATATGAGTTAGTCTTAAACAGTCACTATTAAAGTGTTTTTTGAATTAGGGCTTAGTTTTCGGTGTAACTTTTGGATAAATATTTAATGCTTGAAATAATTGTATAATTTATTCAATTTAATAATTGATATTTATTATTATGATTATCAAATAAAAAAATTTAATTTCCACTGAAGTGCAAAATTATAAACCAGGAATGAAATTTTAAATGATACAATTTTAACCAATTAAAAATCCAATGCGAATATTAAAAAGAGTCTTTGAATTCATAAATTAAATAAAATTCAAGTAACATTTTCAATCTGCTGAATGTGTTGCCAAAAGAGACAAGTACTTCGTTGTTGCGCTGACCCATCGGGATAGAATTTAGTAATTTTATAAAACGATGAAATTTAGTAATTTTCAACAAACGTTACGGATTAAACTCTTCTTCTAGATTTTCTAATTAAACATCGGTTGTAAAACGCTGCACTTTCAGAGTAGAATTGTTTTAAATTTATTTTCGGACGGATTGCTTTAACATCTTCAATACCACTGTATCTGCAGCTATTACGTAGGCAAACAAAAACGTTGATGGAATTTCTCGTGGACTAGAAATCCTGCAGTACTTCGCTTAATTTCTTTATTCAGTTCTCTATTACTGACGTAGTTTTATTCTCACATCTTTGCTACTGACTCAAAACTGCATTGAGATATTTAATTATAGCATCACACTCATCAATCTGTACTTCAGTGAAACACACATTCAGACATGAAGGGATAGTTCCTTTCCCTTTTCAACCGTTAGGCCAACGAGGAAGTTCTGATCGCCAGTAAATCGCATCTCTTGGATTTCTGATCGGATAATCTATAGGAACCTCCCGGAAATTAAACTCGGCAGCCTTGGTTCTCGACTCAGATCCCGGAAGAATTCTCTACTCACTCAGATATCGCGCCCACGTCTCCCATTTATTTTGGGTAAGACCAATCGGTAGCAGAACAAACCAGATCAAAATTAATAATGGAATTCTTATAATTTAAGTTTTACAAGGATAAATCATAGAAACATCATATATTAAATTAACTTACAAAGAAGTACGCACGAAAATTTTGAAAAAAAAGTGAAATTTTATGCCATTTTAACCGAATTAGGCCAAAAAATAATCATATTAAGATTACATAATGCGCTTACATACAAGCTTGAGCAATGGAACAGCAATCAGGAAGAAATAAGCAAACGGAAATAAATGGGCGTTTTCGTCGGCCGTGAGTGGAAATGGTCGAAGCTCAGCAATGGAAAAGTGACCGGAAGTGGCGCCTGTCCGGCGGTGAGGGAGGAATGGGGCGAAAGGCTTTGGTAAAAGGGTTGCAGGCATTTAAGTCGACATGCGCTTGAATACGTCGCGGGCGAACGGAAATGGGTAGAAATTCCGGAACACCGTTCAAAGCCATCCCAGGAATGAAATCCATAAAATTTCAATGCACAATCTCGTCCATTCCCTCGTTACATTGTAGCAGCGAAATTGAGCGACTTTAATTTCCAAATTGCTGATTCCCATTCGTACGTATGATCTCCCGACGTAGACGTATGGGAAAAGTAGTTAATGGCGTAAAACAAATAACAGAAGAACCTGAATGTGAAGGTAAAAAGTTTTATTTGTCATAAAATCGCTGTGGTTATTCAAGAGATCGATTTTATCCCTCATAAGGTTTATTCGAGCATTAAGGATATAGAAACACTAAAAATCCAATCGTGGATTAGATTTGATTAACTGAGCTTCAATAGATTTATTTCCAAACAATTTGTCGATGTCGGCAATGAGTTGAAAATAGAACTTTTTCAGCTATTGTTTATAGGGGAAATAAAAAGGAATGGTAGGGACAGGAAAATGCGAGCCTGTCGTATATTATTTTATTTTTGATTGTTAAAAACGTCCATAATAGGTGGAATACATTGGTCATCAGTTAATTGTGTTTTCTGTTGATCGCAAACTAAATAGGATAAGTTAATCTATGTCATGACTGCAGTCGTATTAGAATAATAATTAAGGAGGGGGGACTGGAACAGTATGAACACACACTAAGGATTTCCTCCTCCTCGACAAAATTCAGCAATGGGTGACGGAATTCGCCAAGCAGAGTGGAAATTCTATTAAACCCAATTGGGGGTTTGAGACCGCACAAACCAATTTGGACGGAAATACACAATCGTTTCCTTCAACTACAGCTAGACATAATTCCAGAACATTCAAGTTTGGGAGGAGCGTATACCACATTCCACCAAAACTGAGTGCTTTTAGTGCCAGCCGTAACACTGACGTTAATATTGATCTCCGACCAAGGTCCTCTTAAGGCCCGATGGGTAGAATGAGAGAGAGAATGATAGTGTTCCTTCCTCAAGATGGCGCCTTAACAAAAGAAACCCATTCGGCGTGCGAGGTTTTGTGCGCCTCGTGAACTAAGAGGAGATGGAGAGGAACCGCGGCCGAAGGGCGGGTAGGTTGGTTGGTAGAAGTACTCCTGGGGAAACATGCGACAAAATACATTTGCACGGTTTTTTTTAAACTGCGGCGGTGTTCGGCAATGAATCAATTATAGGTAAGGGAGATGGGACGAAAGGGGAATGCGGGAGACGTGGCGCAGGAGTAGTAAAGGCGGGAATTTAAGAATAAATTCAACCCTGTGGAGTTAGCAATAATGTCCATATCTTGTCTTGGACAATTAGCCTACTATTAGTTGCGAGGTCAGTGTATGGAAGTAGGTGTGGTAGTAAGACAAAGACCTTGGAGATCGAGTGAGTAGGAGGTACAAAGGGTGAGTGAGTGTAGGTAAAGTTATATAGTGCGTAAATTATCTATATCTATTCACACGAACATGGCGCATAGAAAAACAAATCCGCCAAAGTACTTCAACACGCAATTCTACACACCTATAAACATATCTGATGATTTACTGTTGAAATTTAACGAGCGAGGCCAGGGATTTTGATTTCTTCTTTAAATTCGTAGCTAATGATAAAATTGAAATTTTTGTCGGCGTTCTAATATCAAGTTATGATCACAATGAGTCTACTGCATTTTAGTGCACAACAAAATCATTTGAAGGACATATAATTTCATTTCACTGGCTTCTCTAACAATGTAGATGCTGGGCCGGATTTATCATGGCAGACATTTTGCAGATCTGACTACTCTGTGAAGCTGTGGACGATTTCGCTCGGCGCTAAAATCAAATTCATGAATATCCCACATACTGATGGAAGCGTCAAAATGAGACTTGGCTATTGAAATATAGGAATCCCCATAATTGATGTTGAAAGCGTATTAATAGACATTTCGTGCCTCTGAAGAAGAGATTATGAAAATAAAATTAGAGAAATCAAGTGTACAACTGACAGATTTTACATGCCAGTCTTCTCGGGAGCAATACTGGAATCTAAATGAAGGAAATTGACGGAACTAGTAAACAAATTATTTTTCATATTCTAAGTATTCTAACATGCTGTCATCATTTTCTGACACCTTTATTTTATTGGTTTTCTTGTTACTAAAAACTTGGTTTGTACATGTAGAAAAATATTTCAAACACTGCAGTGAATATTTTTGCTGTTATAATGATCTCCACTAATTGAAATTTTGCTTATGTACTCGTAAGCAATAATTAAGCAAAACTTCAATTTTGATTATGCATGTTCGGTTGTTGAATCATCCCCTGTTGAATTGATTATGCATATTTGGTAGTTCAATCATCCACTCTAGCGATGCCTTCCACAGTATCATGTAGTAGCACTTAATATTCATGAAATTATTTAGAAATAAAAAATAAATTTTAAGAAAACCTATAATGTCTATTGCAGAGCTATACTTCCATGTAAAATAAATATTCGAATAAACTGCGGGAGAAGCCGCGACTGTAATCTGTAACGGGGATATTCGATAATTTAAATCACAATGCAACAATTTTGAAGCGTAGAATAAACATTATTACGTCATTTTTTATGCATTTTATTACAATATCAATCAATATCAATCCAATTAAAACTAAACAGTTCAACCATTTTTCAGCGATTAACTCGAAATAATGCAAATTATTTCTTGATGTAATACATTAAATGCAATGAAAATGTGAATGGCCTTGATAATTTTACAGAGATATTAGGTACTGTTGGTATTGATTAGCTATCCAAATCCGGCACACAAAACGTAGGTTACATCGGGAGGAAGATATTTTTATGTGGAAACTAATAGAAGAGTTATTTTGGGCACAAAAAAATTAAGATGTATCATCGATTCTTCTGCATGCAAAATAAAATATTCATACTAATGGGAGATAAAAAGAGTATGAGTGACCGCTCCAGATGAAATATATATATTACCCATATTATATCATTCATCATTTAAATAGTGCCTTGTTCAAACAGCCCAATAAAACAGCATTTCCAGCTGTTTCAACGACAATTTTGCGATTCATGACACTAAAATTACTACGCAACTATTACTAAAACGCACATACCCTCTGATATACTTCTATACTTACGTACTACAAAAGGCTCCCCTACACGTAAGTAATTCTCAGATTTCATGCAATGTATATGCAACTAAACTTAGCAAAAGAAAAACTAGATATTCTCATGTCAGTTTTCTTTAATGTGGATTTACAAATACATGAAATTCGTTGCGTGGAAAAATATTCATCAATTACTAAATTATTCTTTCAATGTAGTATTGAAAATTTTCACGGCAAAAATAACATTGGTAAATTTGGGTATAGGATGAAATTACTTAATTGTTCATTCTTTTCCGTGGGAAATTTCCTTATCCTTTTTAAAAAAAATTGTTGTCTCAGGAGTAACTTTGTGGAATTTGCATAACATATTGAAGTGTGATGAAATAATTGACTTTGTAATTCCACACACTTTGTAATTCCACAAAGTGTGTGGAATTACAAAGTCAATTATTTCATTACATTTCAATTCCTTATCCTTATTTAGTATTCCGTAATGCACAAGCACAGATTCATGCAAAAAATTACAAGTATTTGATATCAATGCCAGAAAGTCTACTGTTTCTCAAAACACAGTAACGATAAAATATTCGTGATACCGTATGGATACACAAGCATTTAGATGCTAGTTACAATTTTCAGCCTCAAAGCAGAGCTAATTATCAACATACTATTAGACCATAGCCTACACGCGAGATTATATTCGGGTAATGGCATTAACCTACATTATAGTGCGAGACATTAAAAATATGCCAAATTCAGAAAGACTCTTTTCCTTTCTGTCATTCATTTGTAGTTGAGAAACTATTTGGTGGACCATTAATTACAGAGACCCCTCTTTTGGAACATCTTAAGAAGGCTGGCATTCAAAAGTAGCTTTTGCAAATTAAATAAGGACTCTTGGAATTATAGATACTCCGAACGGCGTGATCTAGCTCTCTAGTATGAGCTTTTTGCGGCAGCGCTTCAGCAGTCTTTTGCCTTGAGTATGCAAGCAGCTGCAGCTCTTTGTAATAGAGTTTCTCATACATACACCCTGCATATTTACAAAAAACGTATTCTGGTAAAGAAATGTTCTTTATTTTGTCCTACTTTACCTTACCGTTTCATTCATTGTGGGAAAAACTTTTCTTTCTCCATAAATAAAACTTGATCCTGAAATAATTCCAATTTCACGTCACTGACTGGGGGTAACGTTCATGGAAAGGACATTCATTTCGTTCGCAGTGCATCAAGCAGCGTGTAAAGCTGCGAGTGCAATATATATTAGACATAATCAGTGGAAACTTCAATATTGGAATTAAACCTTCTGATTAAAAATGATCACATTTTCTTAAGAAGGGAACGTGGGTGATTATAAGCTTGTGGAGCGTAGGTTTTTCTCCTCTAGATTCTCCTTGGAAGAAGGCAGGAGGAGGAAAAAAACGGAATAAGCTTTTGAAAGAGAAACGCGAAAAACTAAAATTGACGCAAAAAAGAGAAATTGAGGGAAAGGAAAAACAAATGACCAAAGAAGAAGCAAGCATAGCTTAAATGAAAAAAAAGGAAAGAAAGCGGAATCTGAACGAATTCTGAGAAAGAATAAGAAAGCCTCGAGCAAAAAAAAAACAACACTCACGCCGGGTTATTTCGGCAAACATTCCGCGCATAAAACATTCGTCCGCATTTCAGAACTGTCCACGCGAAAGGAAACGTTTATATGTATATACGCATTTTTTTATTCTTCTTCCGCTTTCGCCTCATGCATTGTTTCCAACAGGATGAAAAGGTCCTTCGAGCGCTTCAAACCCACGACATATGTGTCTACTTCCCTTTCTCTGTCTCTCTCTGTCCCTTTCGCCAATACTTGTGCTCTTCCCTTTCTTGCCATTTTGACCGAAATGCGCTTGGAATTTCTGCATTGCTTGCGGAAAATGCTTCAAGCCTCAGATCAAAAAGTCCACATTTATCATTGAAACTTCTATCTTGTGTTTTTTTCTTGTGTACGGAAAAAAATATGAATGAATGAAAGGTTCCAAAGAACTTGGATGCTAAATAAACAGCCCTAGGATAACCCTTTTTCCGCAGCAATGAAATGGAGATACGTAAACAGATAGAAAAAACGCTTTTTTATCAAAATAAATATCTAATAGAAATGTAAACGGAGATAGAGTTACTTTCTCTATGATAGAACTCGTGAACTTTAGGATAATACAAGTGTAAGTTTTAGAATATTTTTCTTTGCATGTTCTTCAATAAAGTTGTATTGATAATGAGGCAGATGCAACTTGAAGACGTTTCTATTTCCTCCTCATTTTGAAATATATCATTTACTTAACAAAATATATCCGCGTTAAAAACGGCAATTAAGAAGCATGAATGCCATTGCATACCCATTGATAAGAAGGATACCTAATCAGAACTAAGTACTATACGTTATAAAATAAATTAAAATTAATGAAGCCAAAACTTAGATAGTTAAAAGGGCAAACGGGCATCGTTATAGATGTATAGTAGAAATGATTGGAGAAACATGAAGCTGACCTCCTTTACTGGGATATTATGGCAATATTTTTGAAAATACTTTAAATTCAAACCTGAATATGAACTACTAAATAAAATGTGTAATTTACTGTTTGGTTAAATTTTTTTCCTGGCATACAGTAATCACTATTATTTCGATCTCTTATTAATTAAAGATATACCGACGTATCGTAACAAGGTAACAAGATTGAAATTTTCACATCAAAAAGCCGTGATAAAATGTAGTAACATGCGTATAAATATATAATGTATTACATTTTTTAATAATATAAAAATAGTGCGTGACATAAAAATGCAATTAATATTCTATATTTTAAAAGAATAATTATTGGTGTATGTCGATATCAATGACTGTCCAAGGGTGGTTTATTTTAGCTCTCGTTCAAGGACTGATTATTGACTGAATAAGGACTGCTGGAATTATAAGTGACAATTATTTATAATTAATAGATCTTAGTTATGAAGGGAAATATTTTTCCTCGACTGATACGTTGTGTGTTCTTATTTAGGACAGCCCATCAAACTGGTCACTCTGAATACATCATCATTGTGTGAAAACATAGTGTGATTTAAATAAAAGACAGGCATAAAAAGGTCATCTTAGAAAGGAAAATGGTGGAGTTACATCGAGGTAATCAAGATCTCCTGTGATTCATAACATTTAGGCGTTTCTCTGCTGTATAAAGGCTCTCATATTAAAGATCCGGTTCTAGTTCATTTTCTCTATATGGTCCAATACAAGGTACAAGAAGGGAATAGCGCAACGGACTTTATTTCGAAGACAGAGCTTCTTGTAGGAAAAGTAAACTTAATTTTGGAATTAGGAATAATTATTGTCTTGTAACACAAGTACAAGTATCGTTAAACTTGCACTAATGACCAATGGGAAAAAAGATTTTATCCTCAAATTAACAAATATATTATTGCCTACTTTTGAAGTTTTACTATGACGGAACGTAGTTAATCATCAATTGAATCAATGTATTGTTTTTTAAACTTAGGCTGCAACTCAGATTATATTGTGGTAATTCTAAAGAAGTACGTAGGCCACTTGAGCTCTGTAATATCAATTCCGACTTCAAATGAAAACGTTTGAAATTAAATCAATGATAATCGGCCAACCTCTTTAAATCGTGATTTTCTCCGCATGATTTGGTTTCACTTATTTGAATTAGTATTTCATACTTTACTTACTTCTAGCGTCACGCTAATCCGCTCACAGATAAATATTTAAAACCTTATTGATCACTCTCTCAAGGGGAAAACCGTAAGCTACACGCAAGTAAATAGCTACAGTCCCTTTCTTCTTGAAAATCACAATTTTTGAGTAGTTATTTTCTTCAATTATCATATCGTTTGAAATATGCACCAATATCTACATGAATGAAGTCAAGCATAAAAAAATTCATTCTTGTGCCCGGGAGTAACGTGGGGATTTCCGCACAGGTTTACGTAGAATCGCCCTAAACGAAGACTTCCTCACCGATTATCTAGATCCAAGAGTGCAACGACGAGGAGGGATCATGATAAATCACTCGTGGCCATTTCTTCAAATGTTTGCTCCTATCAAAGACATCCAGGGAAATATGCCATTCTTCTGTTGATTCCAAATGAAAAACCAGTGTATTTATATGCATCAAGAGTTAAAGCAGGTGTGGGGATGGGGATCAGAAAATAAAACACAGCGTAGATGTGAGGTGAAGCAAAACCTGCCTGATATCAAATAAATCTCCCCGAAAACATATTCAGTGGGGGGAAAAATTTCGCAACTTCCAGGATAAAAAATTCCCGGGTACGAGGCAATGAAAACATTCTGGCTCCCGTGTTCAAAGGAGTACCCGTAGTATTGGTCGAGGTGGCGGGGCATATCGTGTGGGAAACGGGAGCTTGGGGAGGGAAGCAGGGGAAGGATGGGGAACCTGGCGGGGAATAGGGATGGAGGGAAGTTGGGATAGAGAGAAGGGGGGAGAGAGAGAGAGACAGAGAGAGAGAGGGAGGGGCATTGAAATTGAGAGATACCTATCCAGAGCTAACGCGAACAACCCGAATGCATCGATCGACTGTGCGTGTGAGCCCAGAAAGTGTTCGGACTCGAACGAATTGAGCTCCGCTCTTGGTCGAAAGATAGACATAAAAGAACAGGATTTCTCCGTCACAAATGCCCAGGAATCGTCATTTTAGCCGAAACTGGGGATAATATTGGTGTTTGAAGTTTGAAAAAAAAGACAAAGGGAATTTCTGCTGAATCGAAAGTATTACACCCCTCGATAGGGATCCTCGCATTTTGAGTTCTGTTGGTACGTGTAGGGATAGTGGGAACGGTGTATCGCCGACTTTTCGCGTACGTCCTTCTGGGCTTAAAATTCAATGAAATCCGGAAAAAACAGTTTCTGTCGGGGATTGTACACGCAAATTACCTTTTTTTCTTCACATTTTTCTAAATTCCACATGTTCAATGAGAGTTTTAAAACGATAAGCGGGTGTATGCGCAAGTAGTCCAGTTCTTTAGACTACCGGAAAGTTGCAAAACACATATACGTATTTTAAACTGTGTAGGAGCATCATTTGATATCGCCAAAGGATTGTGGATGTGGTTTAGAAGTGTGCTGCATTTAAAACAATACCGCGCGTAATGCCGAGGAAAAAATACTTTCAAAAGCTTCGAAAGATTAAAAGTCATGAAGTTGATAGTTTCAAAGCTTCTGTACTGGAATGAAATTTAAAAGTATGCCCAAATGTAAGGAGGAGTGGTAAGTTGGTTTGGGAAATAACCTGAATTTGACATTGATTGAATGCAGACTACATGATTTGGAAGTACGAAGAGTCTAATACCGAATAAACGGATATATTACGAGTTATGTCTTTCATAATGCTGATATATGAATTATTACTCTAAGTAAGGACAATATCAAATATTTCAGGGGGAGATAAGGACGTAGAGGCAGGGAATTGAATATCTTTCCATAGTTAATGTTAGATTTGTGCTTAGGTTACATTAATAAATAATGTACGAGTATACCTACCTCGTCTTGTTGATTCTCCATGGCCTCCAAATGTTGAAAAGAATCATTATTACTTCTACTGAATCGCTATTAGCTATTTATCAAAATGATTCTACTCATTGCATGGGCTTTGTGGATCCTAATTTTGAAGAAACATACTATTCAATTGAATCAGTAGCTCTTCATCCCTCAAAGAAGGACTTTTATTTAAATCAGAATGCAGCAAAAAAACCTATTATAACTAGTTTAAAATAATATTCAGTATTGATTCATAAAAATAGTAAATCCAAGACATTACCACATACCGTGAATATATCTGTCCCTGAAACGTTTTCGCAAACAAGAATCCGTCCTCTTTGTGACTGCGAACATTTAATGTGGAAATTTCTACTATAAATACATTGAATAAGGACCTCATGCATGGGCTGGAAGTAAGTAGAGCAAAAATGGCTGGTACGAGTATATACAAGTTTAGCTGTTTATATGAGCATAATTTCTTTTTAAACCCCTAGTGCTGCTACATATTCCATGTTATATTCCATAAATCAAGGCAGATACAACGAAATAACTGAGTTAAAAGAATTAAATATTTTCAGGAAATTATCTTGAACCTAAAAACACAAATTGGTGGGAAATAAAAATTATGGCAGTTTCTCGCAGGCGTACTCGAGTCCATCAAAAATGTACGTGGTGCACATTACTTCTTACAAATGGGCATTTGCTGAATCGACGCAAAACTACGACTTTGATTAAAGTCCATGCATTCATTTGAGAGGATTAAAAGAAATAGTTTTGAAATGAACATTTCAATATAACGGTGTTTATAGTTTGAGGAAATTGCTGAAATAAAAAAATAGAAAATTAAACGAAAATCAGAGCACTTGTATGAAATGAGCGCAAATGGAAAGTGAAATGAAATAAAACGTTCTAAACCCTAACCGGACACATAAATTCACTTATTTTCATCCACGGAGAAACGATGTATGATAATCATAAAATTGGAAAGCGACATGAAATTTTGGTACGCGTGTCTGAACATTCGAATTGGACAAAAAATATAATTTATTTCATTTCATATCACTGCTCCCGAGATCCCCATATTCACCGGGTGTCCAAAAGCGGATTTCTTAATTTACTGTCAGCTATTCAATTCAATTCAATATATTTTTACCTTTGATCCTTAGCAAACAATTAATAGTGAAATTTGTTGACGCACCTATCAACTGGGCTTGAAATACCCAGTTTCGCATTTCAGTGGAAAATAATAAATATCATGGTGTATTCTCATATTTAAATAGCGTGAACTATTTGTTTTAATAATTCACTTTGCCATTTTCAAATTACTGTTCAAGCGGCTGTAAATTTTAAAGAAATGAAATAGTTTTGGCTTTCGTTATTACCTATTTGACCGGGAGAGTTTTAAATGGTGAACTCCGGGAGCTAAAAAGCTTCTTTTGACGTTTCTGAAGAATGTCAACTATGTGGAGGCTATGTGGTCATCGAGGTGGCTTATCTTCCAGGAAAAGCGAAACTCATCCCACGTACACTCCCACAAGTTTGCTTTAACCACGCTGAAGCTCTAACAAAGAGTATCATATGACCTTAATTTTTGAGTTTTAAATGTTTAAATTCATGGTCTTGGTTGAGCCATCTGAAAGAGTTTAAATGTGCCAATCTCATTGCCTTCTGAAGTAAATTAAATACTCGGAGTTTTTAGGCAGATCATGCTCGTACAGTTATGAGTCGAAAGTTAAATTTAGAAATCCATTTTTGCACCTTAAAGGGAGCAAATAACCTCAGTCCCTGAGACACCTAAAATGAAATTACTGCTTCTAATACTCTATTTCTGCTGACCCTTGAATCTTTCTGAATCCACAAACAAAGTAGAAGGTTCACCAATTAAAATCACTGGCCTACGATTCTGCCGTTATATTTGTGGAATCAGTCAAAAATGTACGGGTTATCGGGTAATTTAACGGTCACTTTTATTTTTTATCACAGTTCACTGTTTTGTAAAAATCGATTCGCATAATTTCAAAACTCTGAACAGTAAATCTTTGAAGTACTTATATGTACAAAAAAAGGAATTCAATAAATAAGTCGCAAAAGTCAGATTCACTTACAATATTTAAATTACGCGCGAATATTTTGCTAATAGATAGCAACGTATGTATGCATATCGTAGATACTTCTTGAAATCTCGCGGTTGGTCAGTCTGTCAGTTGTAGCCAGGGCAAGATGGCGGGTGTGTTGTATGAGTGTACACGAGAAGAACAGCAAACACGAGGGAACATGAGACGAATAGTTGTTATCAATAATTCATTTGGAACGCTTGGAATATTCACCGTACAGGCTTTACTAAGCCTTCATTGAATTTCATCTGTTTGGGCCCCTAAAAATCATTTAGTATATGAGTTTACTCGTCGGCTACGACAGCGAACAAACAATTTCTTTGCTGCCGGCTATCGAGGACGTTTAAATACACGAGATATATGTCTTAATATACGGAGTATACATGTACAATGGTGAAATAAATTTCGGGAAGTTAATTTGATTATTATTGCCTCTGCCTCTAACCAGTTCGGTGAGTTTATTGTTTGCTTGCTCTCATATTTATATTATAACCCGGAACTTTTGCCAACGAATGGTCATCACATTCGAAATAGAGTATGAACTTCCTTTAATATCAGTAATAGTTAGGACAATGGTATGAAATATATTTATTTAGTTGAAATAATACATGCAGTCACCGTAATTCACGATAGAAGGATACATTTTGGAAGGAAGGTAAAATATATAACTTCGTTTCTCACAAATACACTCAAAAATCCTTTGTTTTAAACTTAACCACTATTTATTTTCGTAAGCTACAAGAGCATTGTGAACCTGTTTTAAATTAAAATTTTTAAATGTGCTTCAGAAAAAAGATAAAGTATAAACCAAAACTTATTATATATTCGGGAGCAGTTAATTCTCGGCATTTATGGAAATTACAGAGGAATTAGAGGTTTTGAAGGAACATGTATTAAGTAATTGAGGAAATCCCGTAGCCAGAGCAAATGGTGCACAGTATACCATTTTTGAAGCGCATAATGAACTAGTTTTGAGTTTAAATAAAGTAAAAAGCACGGTGTAGACTCATTACCCCTTAAAATCAAAATGAGAAACTATTTTCCGAAAAATAAATTCAGGAGTGTGGCGGTCGGGGCATGTGATGATAAAAATACAGAGCACGTCCTTAATATTTATTCACAATATTAGAGACTGATATTTCTGAAATACAAAGGCTACACATTGGACAAAGCTCCGATTTTCTCAGCACCTGGCACCAGCACTCTCAATGCGGTCGTCAAATTTGTGAGTGGCGAGGCCACGCCGAAGGAATTCGAGTGAATTCTTGGGAAGCGGAGGCGTTTGGGAAGCAAGGGTTCGGCTGCCCTTCCGTATTAAGGGGAGGAGAAACTAAGAGCGGAACTAAGTGCGAGGAAGAAGGGGTTGGTAGCCAACTGAGAGGGGTGGGGGTTAAGGAGCCTACAGAAGGGGCGAAATTACTACCGGAACAGATTTCCTTTCTCTACCTCCTTTTCTCTCTCTCACTCCATCTCCCTTCCATTCGAAGCAACTTAATGAGTAAGCCTAAGTCCCATCCCAGCCAGAAGATGCGATTAAGAGAAATAAAACTCTCAGAAACCACGTCCAAAGATCTGGTACTTCCATTTTTTTAAGAAGGCGCTCCCGAGAAATTCCATTTCCACTCCCCTCGAAATTTAATTTTGCAGGCCGTGTGCCCGGGTTAGGAAAAAAACAGAAATTTGAGTCCTGGCTTGCATACAAATTTCTTTTCATCGTGCTTTGGGTTATATATTTTTGTGAAATCAGTTGTTACAGTATACTTCCTGATCAATGAAGTAATAAATTGGGAACGAGCGGGGAAAGATGGCGCATAGGATAAGATGCATTATATTACATCAGAAGACAAGATGTTTAAAAATAATGAAATGAGATGTAAACCTGGAAATCAACACCATTCATTTTAGTTGTTAATGGGTCATATACCCGGGTAGATGACATGTGCGTAGCTGTATTTTATTTTTAGAGATTTTGATTTTGTTCAAGCCTTGTAAAATGTACGCAAGCGATAATTGTGTCTCATTAATTCTTCATACGCATTTGAGCACGATGATATTTAACAGATTAATAAGGAGAACCAACTGAACAAAATGTAATTGAAAAAAATTAATTTTCAGCTCTATAGCAATCGTCAATTTTTACTCGGCTGATACCGAAATAAATCCAGCGTGGAGATCTGTACCAAAATTTTAACTCAGTTTCAGTGAGCAATTTTTATCTTATTTTTTTAATGATTGGGTTTCTTTGTTGAAAGTGAAGAACTCGCACGTATAATCTTGGAAACTGGAAACATTCGCCTTATGATCATAATTCATTGGAAAATAACACAGAACGCTTAAAGTTAAAAGTTAAATCTATTAACTTTTCAATTAAGCACTTAAGTCTCATAGAATCTAAAAATATTTTGGCCCACGGATAAATCATACAACTCTCTTTAAGATAAACCTCTGGTTTAAGGTAAAAGGTAGGAAAAAAAACAAGCCAATTGAAAAGGACATTAAACAATGAATAGTAAGAGAAAAGTACCACCGGTACATTATGGACACTGATTAATGTTTAATAAAATAATCGTAGAAAATATCCTCCAAACGATAAATGGGAGACAAATAAATACTTATTAAAATGAACTATATCAACTAGAATATTTTTAATTGCTAGTTCGATAGCAATTTTGAATGGAATGATTCAGATATATAAATGAATGTGAAAAAAGTATACTAACCGCAAACACACTTAAAGTACTCCTGATACATTGGCTTATTAAAATTCAGAAATAATAATAGGTCAACAAAATGGGTTTTACAATATTTGAATATTCGCACAGTACTATTTCAATCCGTTTGCTTTTGAAAACTTCAATAACGTGAACATATGAGGTTAGAACACATTTTTTCTTGAATTTTTTCTCGGTTCATTCAATAAGTCCTTAGAAAAAAAAGAGAAAAACAAATTAGCTCGATTTAGCCCCTTTTAGCAAGTTTTACCTGCTAGCGATTCAAACACTTTTTAAGGCGTCCGAAAAGAAGGATTTTGGAGGGTCCTAAAAATTGGCATCTACTTGTATGCTGGTGATGACCCCCCTCCTACGACGAGAATTGTTTTCCACAAAGCTATTTTTTAGGTTTGATATTAAAAAGGTCGATGGGGCCAAATCTGATAAGTGCGTTGGATCTTGTAATAACTAGCACTTTTAATTCCATACTTTCCACCAGCAAAATAAGTATTCATTTCGCGCATTTTCTTAGTGTAACACATTTCTTTATTTACCCAATGAGGACGTTTTTTTTAATTATTCACTCATGAGGTCTAACACTTCCAATAATATCACTTTCCATTTATTGTTTGACCTTTACACAGGTAATTGATGTAGATGATTCTGTGTGAAAGCCAAAATACTATGGTATTCAGTTTTTCGGCCGATATCATGAAATTCGCCTTCTTCGATGCCGGATTACCTTTAAAAATGCACTCTCTTGACTATTTATTTGTCTCCAGAGTTAAAACGTGTACCCATGTTTCATCCAAAGTCATGCAACGATGCAGAAACTCATCAGGATGGCGATGAAAAAGTACCAAACCACTCTCCGATTCGACCACCCACGATTGCGTTTATTCTCCACTGAAAGAAAAAGCGGCACCCATCATAGCGAGATTTATTTCAAACCCAACATTCCTTAAAAATTGATGACACTGTACCCTGTGATATGCCCGCGGCTTCATATGTTTTGTGAACTTAAATTCGTCGATCACTCGAAACCATATCGTGAACTTTGATGACCATTTAGGAGGAAGTCACTTTCAAAACCCCTTCAGAACAATTTTGATCATTTATTAAATGTTTAAACTCAGGTCCCCCATTGTACACAGTCGCAAACACAGGAGCCGATGTGCCGTGAACTGTATCCTACTCTGCAATAATAGCCTAGCGAGAGTTTAGGCCAGTCGAAAGCAAGTCTATTCATATATCAAGAGGGCCAAGTCTTGGATATTCTAAGGAGTTATTGAACTACTTACATATTTTAGCGAAATTCAGTAGGTTTGTTCTCAGCCTCCGGCCTTTGAACGGAACAGCATGGATTAGCTAGTAACCCAATTTCTAAAACTACATTTAAATAGTTACAAGTATGCCATGTACCTGTATGTAAGGTCCCTACAGTACTGGATTGTGTTCGATGCTAAACGAATTTTACGCATATAGATTCTATAAACCCAGGTATTATCATCATTTTGGATTATAGATTTTCTATATTATGCTTTGTAAAGGTAGGTTGAGGACAGCTTCCAAAAGTTATTGCATAAGGTATGGACACCCTATCTTTTATATTATTCCCTTCTTCCATTTTCAAATACCTTAACTTACTTAGCTCCATATCTTAGCTTACCATCTACTCTTCTATTTAGAGCTTCAGTATCTTACTACGAGGGTTTTTTAGAAAGTAACTTACGTTTTGGCCTAGCGTGGCGGTGGGTGGGGTTTGAGTTTTCATCTTGGGGTCTAAACGTTTCTACACTCAATACGCATCTTGCTGTGGTTGTGTGCGGACTAGTTCTTCTATTTTTCTCCCTACAATTTTTAAAAATGTGCGCTTGAATAGAAAACCCCGCGAGTTGTAAATCTCGATTTGTGATTAGGTTTATGCTGCCAATAAACTACATGCCAATGAAAAACGTGATCAGCTTTGTGAAATGTACTGAGATGGAAGAATGAGTGAAGATGGAGTGAGGCAGTGGCATTAAGTTTAATAATAACCGCACTAATGTTCACGACGAGGACCGCAGTGGTTGGCTTCGCCTTATGACAAATGAACTGACGGATGTCCGTTTCCTGGGAAATTTCAATCATGGAAATCGTTCGTTCTCTCTTAAACTAACAACACCACTGACACACAACACTATCACTCATTACTTACTACTTCTACAGCCTACTAGTACACAAAAACCAATGATTTCCTCCACTTACTTTTTCTGCCTTATTTCAAAGTTCGTCTAATAACTTCCTAATGTCTATAAACGTATTAAAAATTTCGTCTCTAGCCTTCGATTCCTATTTCACGTTTTCTCCATTCTTCTAAAAAGTCTTTATATACACTTATGTTCTCGTCTCTAAGACATTATTTCCGATACATAAGCGCTACGCTCTACATGAAAATACACCTAATTCAGCTACACGTCACGCCCTCTTCGACGTTATCTAGCGTTCCAAAATGGTTGTCTCTCTTGCTTATTTTTATTCTTGCAAACAAAATGAAGTCCGTCAATTCTATATTGCGGTTGAGGATTGCTTCCAATGCGGTCAATGAGATCACGCGATATTGTTAGACGAACAGCTTTCTAATCTGCCGACAGCACATTAAGAAACATCTTGGCACACAACTTTCTTACAGCTAAATCTTAGCAAGATATTCTGTGGTTTTCTGAACTCTTCTGCTAACATTCTGACATTCATAATTTAATCGGAATTGACCATGTCTTTCACCTTTTGCACATTTTCTTCGCTATGTGCGTCCAGGGCGTTCCTCGTGTTCAACCTCCTCTATCTTCCAAGAACATTTTTTTGCCGGCGGAGAACCATTCCTTGGGATATTACTTCATTTACGTAAATACCCTAAGCCATGATTGTAATATCTAAACTCGATTCCCGGAGCTTAGCGCAACATTTTTCGCGTATCCTTCCGCGTTTTCGCTGATCCTTGAAACGTGATGTATCTATGTTGCGGTCCTCGAACAAGGGTCCAGTCTATTAGCAATCCGTACAACGGCTCGCAGATCACTGACGTGGGTCGCCTTGCTTTCCCAAAACCTCCATTCACCTTTCCCGTTAAGTAATCAGTCGATTGTCCGTGTCGGTAGGAAAAAATCATTGACTACATATATGTTTGGAGGAGGCCCTGTATGGTTGCACCCATGGAAATAAAACCTTCTTTGTCCATTATTTCTCCCAATTTTAAGTACCCTTCCTTGATGGAGTTTTAAACCAAACTCCTTCAAATGTTAGTCAGGAAATTGAGATATTTTCCTTTGATTTAATGTTTCTCGAAATATTGAAAACTGTATGCTGAAGTAGAAGGTTCTTTCCCCGAAGCAAGCTGGGATAGCGGGGATAGCAGGGGTCTTCACAGCTAAAAACAGATGTTTACAAGGGCAACTAAGGAAACCCACTTTCAGAGAAAGTGGGTTTCCTTAGGAGTCTCACACATCGAATATTTCCAGCAAAGTTTGACGTAGGAGGCACCTAAGGGACTCCCAGGGCTGGAAAGGGATAAGTAATAAGGTCCAATATTTAAAAAGCTTACCTTCAAAATCGTTCCAAACGGGTACTTTCGTGTTAATGCGATCATCCTACGTTGGTCCTAAAGTAATCAGACAGCAACGATCACCTTTGGAAAGCTTTTAAGCAACGGAAAAGTTGGGTGTGCCAATCAAAAATGTCGTAAAAGATATGATGCGACGAGCTACTCATCCGATTCTACGAATTTACGCAAGATTACCCTTCATACGCAGAAAATCACCTTCAGTATCAGAGATCCGACTTAACTTCACAGCAGAATTCGAACGCTTCCGAGTGGTACATAGAAATTGGGTTATGGGTGTATTCCCTGCTGAGACACGTCATCCGCAGTACTGGAGGTGGATTTGGTCTTAGAGAAAAAGTTTGAGTTCAAACACCAAGAGTTTCCTGAAAGTTTTTGCTACAAAATAAGCACCGGCAAGTCAGAGGTTGAGATGTCAAGGACCGCAGATTTCAATTGCGAAACCAGCTGATCCTTGCACAAACACTAGCTCCAAGTTTGGACCCAAGCTGGTCAATCTATTTGGATTAATTGAGACAAGAAAGTAATTCCCTATAAAGCGTATTATCTCCATCAAAGAAAGACCGTTTTATTCTTTATCTACCAAGGTAAGTTTTTCATTTGTCTTCCTTTTATAAACAGATTTTTTCACAAATTCACGATTAATTTCCCGAAGGAAGTAGAACGGAAGGGAACGTATTTTTGTATATTATGAATTCCATATGGACTTCAACAGGGATGTAACTACGAATTTCGATAGATTATGATTACCATGTGCATTTCAAAGGAGACTGCTCTTTTAACATATCATTGAGCACGAGCATGGGTGTTTATTTACAAATTAAGTATCTTAGGTGGGAAAAGTGCACCCCACTCTAATATAAACGGAAATGTGAAGAAAAATATGAAATTAAAATTTTCGAAATATTTTTCCTCCATTTTGGGAGGAATGAATTTACTTTAATTAAGGTATGTTGTTGTACGAACATATAAAACATGTACTCACACCATTTGACTTGTTCATTTTTTTATTTCACGGGCAGCAAAGAATAGCCCACCAAAAGAATTGCACATTCGGTGCCTGGGAAGTTGGAAATTCATTCTTTAAACTGTAATGTTCTTTCTTCTTAGAGTTAAGGTAAAAGTGTCTTACATTCTAGACTACTCTTTCTGCAAAGAACTCTGATTATTTATGGCGATATTTTTTTCACCATTCCTTCATGAATCCTCTTTGACTTTACACCAGGGTAAAAGCGTACTCCCTTTCTTCTCCTACCCAACTTACTCGGCGCAGACCCTTCTATACAAGAGGCAATATAGCTATAAAATTAAAATAGTATTTTAATTCTACATAGTACTTTAAGACCTGCAGTCGTACCCTATCATTAATATTCTAACAGATGAAACACCATATCACTAAATTTTACTTAAATCATCCATGACGAATTAGCATGATAAATGAGGAGTGATTAAAAAGCCATGGCCAATGCAATGTCTTTATATCATACTACTTAAAATAGCTGGTAAAGTGAAAGCAATAAAATATTAGATTTATTTATCTCATTAATATTTATCATAACTGAAATAATACAATAATTTCAATTAAATATCTTATTGCTAAAATTGTAGATACAGAATTAATCTAATTTTTTAAATACGAAAAAATATTAAACCGAGATTTCTAATGGAAACAGCATCCCATACAATGGATTTAGAGGACTGTAAAAAGCTAATTATTATGCACCAAAATAAAAATCTCAGCTTAGCACGCGGACGTTTTCCATCCAATCTCATACATTTTAGCTGATCCCAATGTTACTGATCACTTAATGGAAGATTAAAATTTGTCACAGGCTATTCAAAATACATAAACCTTTTTTTCCCACTGGATAACATATTTAGCATGCCAAATTTCCTTCCCTATATTCATTTGTCAGAAAGACAGATTTTTCATTGGATTTACAGGAATAGTAACAATTAAAACTTAAAAAAATCGCTCTGAGCCAGAATGTAAACAACAATTTAATTACAAATAAATATAAATATAGCTCGAAGCTCCTTTTTAACCTCTTAATGATTAGAGATAACATTGCTCTTACTTCCCTTCAAGTATTTATTTCAACAGCCAAAAAGCACTCAGTGTTTTCCATTTAATCTATTTTCTTTGGTGTTTCACGCATTTTCCCATAAGTGATATTTTTCTAGTTTTAAAAAGAGAAGTTATTGAAAGATTTAGTATAAATGCTCCATGTGAAATATTTACTCGAGTATATAAATGCCGGCAGAGGAGAATATTCAATCATATGGCGAAAGGGTGGAACCAAATAGTAATGGAAATGAAGTAAATTATGAAACTTAACCATTTTTGCATTTAATTTTTTCCCCCATCGGTGAAAAGCTAAATGCAATTTCCAGTGCCCTTTTTCCCTTGAGGCACAGGTTTGTTTCACTAAATGAAAACCTAATTAATATTATTGTTAACACTGGGCTTTACTTGTAAATGAAATGGGTAATATGTAATTATTTTGGGTATTCTACCAGTAAAACAACTAATATTTAATGTTAAAATATTTTCCTTTAACTATCTTCAAAATTTATATTTTTTACGAAAGACTCTGATAAACATCAAACGTATAGATTCAGTTCTGACGAAGAACTATAACAGTAAAACATGATAAGCAAAATTTGAAGAGAAATTATTTAAGTACATGTGGTGTAAATTGTATCGAATAAAATTGCAATTCAAACTATTTATGATTCATGTTTCTGTGACAAAGAAATTACTTGAATTATATTCTGTGATGCAGAACCTAATTTTACGCAAAAAACTTAAAAAAATAACACGAATGATTAACTGTACGTTTGTTGCATTTAATTATATCTATTTCTAATGAATAAGGTAACTTCGACAGATAGGCATGCTACTAACGTGTTTCAAGATATTTGTAAAAGCTATATTAATTTAACAATGGCGCTATTTTGCTTTCAGAAATTTTTATTTTTGAATTATATTCTATTTCATGAACTAGATCAAATGCAAGAAGACTTCCAACATTTGTTTTCAAACCATATTTCTCATAAGCCCGAGATGTACTGAAAATCAAATATTTTGAAAAAAGACATTCAAAGCAAAATATTCGCTAAAATTAAAGTAAAAAGCACCCATTTATGTACTTAGAAGTGGGATCCGACTTTCAGTTTCTAAATAAATTTCTTACGAGTGGAATACGACTTAACAGGAAATTAAACACTTGGTTAGTGTATGTATGTATGTGTAAATATATATATATATATATATATATATATATATATATATATATGAATATGTATGTGTGTATATATATATATATATGAATATGTATGTGTGTGTATATATATATATATGTGTGTGTGTGTGTATGTGTGTATGTATATATATATATACACACACACATACATATTCATATATGAATATACAAGATAAAATCAGGCGAGCTTATAATTGTATGAACAACTCTCTAAATACCTTACAATGATTCATTAGGCTTTAACGTCTGCGATGGAGAAAAAACGAGTTAATTTGAACAGATGATGGTCAACATGGGCTGTAATGGCCTGATGTCACGATAATAAACTGACTCAGTGTACAAAACTCGAAAGGCTCGAAACTCGACATTTAAAAATGTTTGTGTGTTTAGGGGGTAATTTCCCTATTTTTTCGGATAATGAGTACTCATAGATGTTTTTCTGTTATCTTTTTAACAAATTTTTCTTATATTGTTAAATATGTCACTTGGGAAAGGAATAGTAGATGTCCATTACAGGATAATTAAGCTGGCCATTAATCACATGGACGTATGCTCACGATTAGAAAACAAACATATCATATGACTGATTTTTCTAGGATTATTCATGGGATGAAGTATTTTTATTCCTAGTATTTTATTTTGAAGCGTATTGTAAAATTTTAAATGGTATAGTATTTGGAAAGATTAACCAACACATTAAATCCAAGGGAAATAAAAAGAAGATTTCAGCTTAATTATCGACTCAATTATTCCATTTATTGAGAAAATAACAAGGATCAAATGGACGTCTCATTAACTCAGGTTATATTAAATTTGAGTTCAGTATAATGCATATTGAATATTTCCTCCTCATTATGTGAGTAATGGAATTTTAAAAATAGTTGTTAATAAAAAAGATTTAAATCATATGAGCAATTTCTCCGGTATCATTACATTCTATAATTTTAGACACACAAAATTACATTTTTTTCTCCCAAACTCCCAAATTCAGCAAAAAATGTCCTTTCTTAAGAAATTGAGAAAAGAAACCGGTATTATTGCCAGATTAGGAGAGATAGCCATTGTAACAAAAATCAGTGCTAATAAGAAAAGTCCCGAGAAAACATGATTTCACCATTTACAGCCATTTGTAATGTTTCATCCGCTATGATCTAAGATTACTTCAATTGAAACTACATATTCATAATCCAAGTAACAGCATCACTCTACTTGCTTTACTTATCCATAGACCAATTGCGTTCTTAATGATATTTTGCTTTTAAAAATTTAAATAATGATTCACCATGAGAATTACTATTCCATAACCAGAAATAAAGATTTTAATAATTTCCATTATTAAACCTTCATTAAAATTTGGAATATTTCTCTCTTACACTTTTATCACCAAACAATTTGTAACGACTAGTTTTTAGTTGTTAATATTTCTTTATCGTTTATATTCTACACAAACGTTAATGTAAACAAACATCAAATATATAGATAAGTTAAAACATATATGTATATGCACTTATCTATATATTTGATACTTGTTTACATTAACGTTGATGTAGAAACTAATGGGTATGTATGTATGCTTGTGTGTATATATATGTTTATACATACACACACACAGTTTATAAAAAGGTATCGGGAAAAGTTTCGGAAAAATAGATTTACATCACATATTGGCATCAAAATTCTTCAAAGTATGTCCCTTGAGCGTCAACACAATTTTCTCCGTGGCTTTTCCCCGACACGAAAGCCCCCTTGTAGGTGGCTTCCATAAGGTCCTTAAGGGTGCGCGTGCAAACTTCTTTGACGACCCTTTGGGTCCCAAGGTGGTGTCCTTTGAGGGAGGATTCCCCTTTTGGGACAAGAGAATAGTCTTCTGGTGCCAAGTCGGGACTGTAAAGGGGTTAAGGGATCGCCGCGATGCCATTTGCCGACAAGAAGTCAGTTACCTTGGAACCTCAAGCGCTCAAGACTTTCGGTAGGAGTTTAGCAAAGATCTTCTGACCAACCAAATTTACAGTAATAACGGTGTGACGTGTCATCTCAGCAATCCTAATACGATCTGTGATTATGCGCAGACTTAATCAATAGTAAACTTGAAGCACGCGTTGCGCATTGTCGCTGGTTCTCCACATCGACGGTCATCCAGTACGGGGCTCGTCCTCCACACTCCCACGGATATCTTTGAAGAGCCAGTTCTATTTACTAAATAAAGTTTGTGGAATGCTTTTATATATACGTATGTAATCAAGTGCTCCGATTCTTTGACCAGAGGATGACGTCAGGGAGCTGTTTCACCTACCCGAGGAGGAATAGGGGAGCTTATGTGTATGTACGAGGGTCATCCGGAAAGTAGTACCCGTTCGTGCCGCATGAAGTGCTGACGACGCGAGTAGCCGCTGGACGAGGTCAGATAGCTTCAGTGGCTTGTCTGCCTTCTCTGAGCCAAGTTGCGTGACGCTAGCATTGCCTGTGTTGTTTCTGTGATTGTTTACAATGTTTAAAAAAATTGAGAACGCCGCCAGTTGTGAAGTGAGGGCAGTGATTAAATTCCTCAATGCAAGAAACGTTCGCCCATGTGATATTCATCGCCAATTAAAGGAGGTGTATGGAGACAATGTAATGGACGAGTCGTCTGTTCGGCGGTGGTGTCGCAAGTTTAACATGGGGAGGGGGAACACACACGACGATGAGCGTTCGGAGGGACCGTCTGTCATTACAGACCAACTGGTGAGCTCAGTTGACGAATTCGTGAGGAACGATCGGCGCGTCACAATTGATGACATCTGTGAGCATTTTTCCAATGTTTCTCGAACAATTGTTCATGAAATTGTTAAACACCATCTGCATTATGCAAAAATTTGTGCAAGATGGGTCCCTCGCGTATCTCAATGAGCTGGCGGCGAAGGACTATGCAGCAGGAATACAGAAACTTGTCACACGTTATGACAAATGCCTTAATTTGCTTGGAGATTATGTTGAGAAGTAGTTTAAAGTATCCTCTTTCAAATAAAATTTTTTATGTTTGTTAATATTTACTTTTGTGTCTTTATTTCACGAACGGGTACTACTTTCCGGATGACCCTCGTATATGTATGTATATATAAATGTGTGTGAATATATATATATATATATATATATATATATATATATATATATATATATATATATACACCCACACACACACACATATCGCCATTTCGTTTATTTGGAAAGTATCACTACAGGTATTACAAAGTCCTCCAGCTAATTTCCTCTTTTGTTGGCGGGCCATAAAAACAAATCCTTCGTTTTCCTAAAATTTTGAGTAGTTATCAGGTAATGTTTTGTATTCTTGCAGTCTTCCCCAATTCAACATCCCAGGATCCTTTTTTATCCCGGTAACAAGTATTTCTGGTCGTTAGCTATTATTATACACATAATATTTCCTGTCTCTATCTACCCTGACTGGCTTAGCGATTTACCATAAAGTTCCTCTATATTTTCTTTCCAACTTTCATCAAACTCTTCTTCTTCAATCAATTTTTACTTGTTACATGAATTAGCGTTTGACTAGGTTAAATGGGATTTATCTTCTTACATTCTGGCAATTCCTTCACCTTCCTATATGATGGGTGCGTTTCACCGTTTCTTTAAACTCCCAATATCCTTCGTCTGCGATGTTGCTTTCATTGTATGATGTTCTCGTCTCATTTTATTGAAGCGCGAATAATGTGACTAATAATGAAAATCTCTCAAACACCATATATAACTAGTCGATAGTGTTGAAAATATTGTGAAAGGGATTGTCGTCTGGTTTTTCACACGATAAATTAAACGCCTTCTTTTACACTTAGTCTTTTATGCCCCTCAATATTTTATGTCCTACTTGAAATGAAAACGATGTTTTTTCCTGATGTTTCGACCTCATTTCACTTCTCTCACCGGATTAATTAATAAACCTAGTTCTTTTTAATGGATGATACCATTTTTTATCACTGATTTTCCAGAAATTTCCTTGCATTACGGTTTCTATATTTCCTGATGGACTCTTGAGAGCACTAAAATATACTGTCAACCGGGTAAAGTAAAATTTTCCGTATAAAAATAATTTATAGGGTTGTAAACTCCCATCACATTGACGATATAAGCGTTGGAAAAACAATTTTTACACCCCTATATCACCGTAGGATCCTCCTTGTGACCAGGTTGCTAACGCAGTTAATCTAAGATATATAGCCGTTCTTATCGACCTGAGTATGTGCTCATAAAATCAGCCGGAATGCGATCTACTACCCAGTGTTACCAACGTTTCAGAGTGCATGTGGCCTTGGCCTCACCCATTAAATGACTGGTTAAGGGATAAGCTTTTCAATGCTCATTTTCGGAAAATTCAGCCTGAAGTTTGAACTTATTACTATTCATCTGACACATTAAGGAGAAACAAGGGATATTATATAACGTGTCATTGGTAACATTTCCGTATGGATTTACTTACGTGAAATCAATAAATTTACAGCTAAACGTCACATTGAGTGCGTGCTCCAATTTTTGAAAATAATGAGTTTTGCAGAAAGCTTCTTCAACGAGAAAGCTCTAGCATGATTGCTTAGAATTTCCAGGTAGTTTAAAACGGAGTGATTTTTACAAACAGGATACATTATAGCTTTCAGTAAGCTTCCTTGCAAAGTTCACGTATTTGAGTAGGATTTTACAGGGAAATCAGTTTAGTAGTGGGGATATTTGAAGAGGACCTGTGTTCAAAAAATAAGCACAAGAAGAAGGGTGATAGAATCTTTTATTAAATATTTGGAAAATAATTTAGCAAAAACTGAAGCATGGAGCCTTAGGATTTATGAATCTGAAACCTGCTATTTGAGATAACTCAATGAGTGTAGCCTGGAGACATTCGAAGAACAGAACAAATAAGAAGGGCAGAAGTGAAGACATAGACATAAGTATTAAATATGGTAGGTGAAAGGAAAATTTGATAGGGGAAATCAACAAAAGACAGAGGAGAAGCTAAATGTAGATGAGAAGATGTGGAAGGCGTGATAGGAAGGAGAATAATGGATAAACGGCATAGAAGAAGGGAAAAGATATGCTGAGCTGCGCGAAGGCAGAATAATCGAGGAAGAAATGAAAGTTAGCATGAGTAAGTAATTCATTTGAAATTACTCACGTTACGTAAAAAGAGGATAATAGCCGCTCCTGACTCCAAACAAAACACTCAATAACTTCCTTTCATGGATAGAATAACCTAAATGCATTAATTAGCCATATGTTTACAGAAAACACCCAAAATGTATTAATAAACTGAAATATATCACAACGAGGACACGAAACCTAGGAAATCTTTTCAAAATAAATATACTACTTGAGAATAAGCAAAGATCATTGTTAAAGCTAGCTACTCACTTTATTCACTCCATGTAAAGCCTTAATTCAGAATCAATTAATAGCTGGAGTATTAGAAGTTTATTTTTTCCTCGATAGTACCCAACGTAAGAATTTATTTGAAAGTATCCTACTTCTATAAGAAAAAATATCCATCCTCTCCATCACTTTCCTTTCCTTCAAAACTAGGTAGATATATTTTGTGCAGTGGCATCGAAAGAGAAAGATATCAGAGGAAGGGAATCCCTTGTAGATTTTTAGCGGTAATAGAATTAGTCCCTTGAGAAGTTATAACGTGTGAAGAGATTTAAGTTAAGTGTAAGGAGACGGAAAAGAGGGATATACGAGAGGGACGACTCGAATATTTACTTTTATAATTTGAAGAGGAAGGGCCGTGGAATGAGAGTCAGAAAATCTCTCAGAATGCATGAAGGGATAGTTAACAAGAGGGGGACCATTTCCCCGTCTCAATTATCTCGAGAATATTCGGAGAATAAGGAGGGAGAAAAAGGAGTGGAGATGGAAGACCATGGATCTAAAGTCGGGGTGCGAAAGAAAGACCCGAAGAGATAAGTTGTGTTGAGAATGGGGAGAGGATAAAGCCGCGAGACGAATCCTGGAAGGCAAAAAGAGTTTAAGACATCGGAGCTAAGCTTATGGGAAAATGTTGGCTAAAGAGCTCAATTCCTAATCCCCTCCACGCTGACAATAACCACTAAGATTATGCCGGAGTCATGAAAAATATTGGTTATCAACGGGAGAAAGGAGGCGTGATATAGAAGAGAAGACTTAAAGTGAAGGTGGTGAATTAAATTTAGAATGACCTAATCCATTTTCAAAAATGCTCTTATTTGAATAAGGGAATGACTTATAGACACGTATGTCATCTGTTGCCTTAGGGGCATTTTATTTCAACGTGATAACCGTATACCCTTAGTTGGCAATGCTATCATCGCTGCCATTCAGAAAAAAATTATTTTCCTGTGTATTCAAGCAATGTGTTTTTTATATATAATTCAATTTAATCCCAAAATTACTGTAGACTAAACTAATTCAAGCACACCGATCCCCAGTTTAATGAGTAATACTCTGTAGGCAGTCATCAAACGTTAATTAACTAATTACTTTAGTCTATGCCAACTTAATGTCATCATACATTTGGTATGTTTATATATATATACGAGGGTAGTCTGAAAAGATTCCGACCTAACAGAGATACAAGACATTTTTTCTGATATTTCCTGAGGGCGGAAACTTTTCAGACCACCCTCGTTTATATATATATATATATATATATATATATATATATATATATATATATATATGTATATATGTATATATATGCATATATGTATATATATATATATATATATATATATATATATATATATATATATATATATATATATATATATATACATATATAATATGCATATATGTACAGATATAATTATACAAATTTATATGTATTTACATGCATATACGTTTGTATACATATTTGTTCTTATCTATTAAGGGTGCAAAACGTTAACCCTGAGCTTAAGGGTGAATTTTATCCAAAAAAGTATAAAGATGACAGGGATAAATCTGGAATAAAACCGAGGAAAATGTGTACCGTGCGTCTGCTATTTCATTAATAACCACAAAAAATATAGTTTGAGAAGTAGACATTTTTCAGGTCGCTGATATGATGAATTGCGTTTCGTTGTAAAAGAATGGTATAGTATTTCTGCACTCGCTTGAGTCCTGCTGACGAATTACCGTGTCGTGACTTGAGGGATAATTAACGATAACCACGTAATAAAGACTGAAACACGCGGCAAAAGCTGATCTCATTACTCAGATTAAGAGGGTAAGGCCGCTAAAAAATGAGAATGATGGATGAAATGAATGGAATCAGGATTCCTTTGATGGGCTATAAAAGTTTAACAAGTGAAACAAAAAAAAACATGCAATTTAAAAATACACTTTGTACTCCCTATTGAATCGGAGTGGAAAAAAATGAGTCATAATAATTACGTTAGTTAATTACTAATAATCATAAGTGCACTTCCCACTTCCTCAAATCTCCTTAAAATATTGCAGACGATAATTTTGTGAAACTGTGGAAATATCTATAATCAGGTGATCATTATCAATTTCGCGAGATGAAAAATTATTATTGCGTTCAAAGTCTTTATTGCGATTCTTGAGACTCCTGGTATGCTCTTATCTTTCACCGCATTCCTCGAATTGAGATGGAAAGGAATATGCAGGTAAACGATGCTGCTTAATTTATTACATTCGTCAATATTGATTTAGATTAAAGTATCTACACGTACAAGTCGTGTGCCAGTCGTAACTCGAATGTAATGATGTGACACAAGAAGAGATTTTAGATCGGAACAAACCAGAATTGGGTTTGTGTGGTGACTAGTGTATAAGCCATTCCCACTCAAGGAGTCCGAGTTTTATTTAATTAAATTCAAATATTAGCAGATCGTAAAACTTTTTCATATGCATCCCTATCCGTACTCGGGTTTTTACGTACTCGTATGTGGCAAGCACTTCGAGCGTAGAATGTCTTTGGTAGAATGGAACGTTATAATAATATTCATTGATTGTTGTTGATAAGTATTGCCAAATAGTGACTCCGGGTTTCCCTCCATTCTTCCCTGAAAATCCTTTATGCAATGAATAATCCATCTATTTCCATTATCCCCAATGAACTAAGATTGGCGTCGTCTCTAAATAGATCAATATTATTTATAGTGGCCATATTAAATGAGTTTGTTATTTTCCACAGACGTTTTTTCTCAGTACAACGCGTTTCACCGACTTGCAGCATCATCAGGTGCCACCTGATGCTGCCGCAAGTCGTTGGAAAATTTTTTTCCCTCAGACTCGTCAAGTCTGAGGAAAATTACAAACTCATTTGATATGGACATTACAAAATTTCATGAAGTGCAGCCTGAAAGTGTTAAGTATGCTATTTTTAAAGCTAATTTTTAGTTTATTGCAAAAATAATAATTAATGATTGACGCTAGCAAATTCTTAAAGGTTTATATACACTCCAGTAGAGTCCCCTCGTTGCTTATCCTATGCTGTTCTTGATACTTGCTCTTTTAGCTGGTACAACATTTATCTATTTTCACGGTAATGTACAATGGGACGTAGAGTCCTAGAGGTTTCGGCTCACTTGAACACATGAAGAACTAAAATTGTAATTTAGGGAGATACAGGGCATATTTCATTTTAGACTAGCTGCTTATATATTCATATAATAAGAAAGTCCGTAGCTTATTTATTTTGAGCGTTTTTTACTCGGCATTTAAGCACTTCCGTTGAACAAGGGGCACGAATGATTTTACCCTTTCGTGATTTATTTTTCTTAAAATCAAATTGATGTTTTATGAAGTCTCGAAACTGCGATTGAAAAACCTTATTTATAAATTATTAATTTTTTCATGTTAATATGTATTTATTTAATTAGCTAAAACCATATCTGTTAATAAAATCACATTCATTGTATATTTATAAAAATTCATTGCGCATAAAACATCAACTTTTTAATAAAACACAAATAAATTGATAATTCTTTCGTTTTAACTTCTTAGTTAAACAAACGAAGTTGGATACCTTACACCAGCCACTGGCTAGTTTATTTTGCATTGAAAAATATAAGAATATTGCTGGAAAAGGGTTTTTCTTCGTTGGGGAATGGAGTGAAAGAAGTGGAAAATACATCCTATTGACTCGTAACTATCTTTGGGGGGAATATGAAATAATATTACTTGAAAAATCTGGCATTTTTCCTAAATTGGAGATGCATTATGACCTTCATATGAGCATTTTATCTTAAAAAATTGGTCATTAGACTTCATTCTAGAAATTTAAATTATCCAGTACTCAATTTTCAATTGATAACGGGTTCCTCCTTTCTTCATTACAAATGCCAAATCACTATATCAGGAAAGGCTAATCTGTCATGGGATATCTTTATTTCCCTTGTGGAGTTTTTCTCTGCGTCAATGTTAATAAGGTTCTTTACTTTCTATCATTTTACTCAAACCCACCACGCCCCTCATTGACAAACCCATTGATTTAAATCCATACTAGGGGACTTTTCTTCATGACACATGAATTCACTAGGCCGCTTTATGAATTTTCGGTTGCACTACCATTCATTCAGGTCATACCCCTTTTTAATCTTCAGTGCATCATTTTATTTATTGAAATTGATATTCCGATAATTTCCAATCCACAAATCAAGTTCTGAGATAATCCGATTGCAGTAAATGTATTTTTCTTTTCAGTTGGTTGTGGTTATTTGTGCGATTAATTCGCAGTTATAAAAAAACTAAATAGGAACACATCGTGTGAATTTAAACATCAAAGAAAACATTTTTTTCAATGATAGAAACACTCACTATGTTTATTTATATACTTGAATAGATTTTCATCACAGCAATTTAGGGTTTTGAGGCTAACCAATTAATTCCCATATTTTTACTACAAACGCATTTGTACGGAGGTGAAACTGGACAAAATATCTGGACTGGACAATCAATGATGGACACATCAGGGCGACGATATGGAGTGATGGTAGTGAATGAAACTTAAGAACAGATTGCGCAAAAGGAGAATAAATTGTGAGAAAACGGAAAAGAATAATAAATTACAAGAGATAAGACAGAAAAAAAATTGAAATAAAAGAGAATCAGGAAAGCTGGAGAGAATGCGTCTAGTGAACTTTAGGGAAAATATATAAGATACGTAAAATTGCATATAAAGCACGTAAAGAAGATGCAGATGTAAGTGAATGTGAATTCTGGAATGAGGTCGAGTAAAGTAATATAGGAAATGAAAACGATTAGAACAGTTGGAATATAAGTATATTAATCCGTTAGAATTACTCACGGATTCATAAAAAGCTGGAAGAATTGTTTCAACCTATTATACGTAATATTGTTGATGAAGTAGTTTCTCAGAAAGACGTAATTAGATCTGAGTTTACATATAGCGTGTGTCCAAATTTTTTCCCATAAGCCGTTTTCGGCATGGTATTGGTCAGCATCGTTTTTTACACTTTTAAGTGTACTGTGATGATGCTGATCTTATCAGTTAATCGGTTTATAAAAACACGAAATAAATCCAATTCTCGGTGCTTCCAATTTCGGACTGACTTTTCCAAATACCGAGGAAATAATTGTTTTGTACTCATTCTTAATTTTTTTTCAAACTCTGATCTTAAGCTATGCAAACTCTGCGTAAAATTTAAAAAGTTAAAAAGCATATCAGCTCGATTGCTTGACCGAACTTATATGTGTTCATAGATGTGACGATTGCGCATGCATGGCCGGTGACCGAACACCCTCCACCAAACGCCCTTGTGGCCGCTTGCGGTGTATTATGCAGGTATAGATTTTTAATGCAGCGTAAATTGGTATGTATCGTATATGTGTGCTTTTTACCCTCTGCACGAATTACCTGAATAGTTTCATTAAGAAGACACGAGATATAACTTAAATTCTGCCCTCAAATTTCCAGTCGTGATTCAAACAGATACTTCATATATATATATATATATATATATATATATATATATATATATATATATATATATATATATATATATATAAATATATTATATATATATATAAATGTTATTTATACTATGTATATATAAATAGTATAAATGACATTGAAATGGATATTTCATGATATTCAGCCTATTTATAAAGGGAGGTGAATTTCTAGGGAATGCTTTGGCATTTGAGTTTCTAGGTAATGTTTTGAGATTCCACTACTTCATACAGAGTATATCTATTTTGTTTTTACAATTCTGTAGGTTATAATTGCAAAATTACGAGTAGATTAAAGTTACATGATTGAGTATAAGTTCCCTGGATAAACAGTGTTCCCCAGGCAACTTTTAATCCGGTTACATATACTATAAAAGGGTTATTCTTAAGATTATAAGATATATTAAGTCAATATTTTTTTACCTGATAACTGGATTTTGGGGGTGAAGATTTTGAGAACGATGCAAAGGGAAAATGAGGATGGAATCGGAAGAAAGAAGAGGCCAACGGCATTTTCCCCGTGAGGGAGCACGCGTGATATGTATTTTGAAGAGGGTGGAGAGGGATGGTGGATTGGAAATGGGAATGGAATATCAAGAGGGAAGTGATGACAGGAAACGAGGTGAATTTCCTAGGAAAGCGCACACGATTCGCTCCCCTTAGGTCTCTTTGCCACTGATGCCGCCACCATCAAAGAAGAAAGCGAAGCATGGGAGAGGACGGGTACGACAGCAGAATACGGATATCCACACATTTCACCGTTTTTCTCAGAGAAATTGATGACGCGGAAAGTCTTTCATACATGCCAGAGACGAGTTATATCGAGATTGGGTAGCATCTACAAAATATTTAATGGAATCGATATTTAAAAATGGAGAAACTGATGCATTTAACTAGTTATCCAGCGTGAATTAGATTATCCAAAAACCCGATTTTGTGAAAATTAATTTTTTTTGTCATAGCCCTAATATAATTGTTCCTTAGCTATACCACAAAATATTATTAGGGCCCTACTAGTTTCGGCGGCGTGCAGGCATCACTCCAGGTGAACCCTTCACGCTTTTGACTCCAAATAAGCCACTCATCCTTTCCTTTTCTTCCTCCCGACGAACTATGGTTCTTCTTCTCATCCTCTCTTGACCGTCCTCTAAAACATCCCTCACCACACTCGAGCCCAACTAGCCTTCAACTATGATGCTGGCGTTTGAAAACCAATAAGAAATTCAATTTAATGAAATGTATCCTTTTCCCAGAATTTAATAAAATGCACTTCACCAGGCACTAAATATATTTTGTTTTATGCTTTAGAACGCTTTTCACCACAGATTATGACGCTAAATTTTACGATGTGAGTCATTTAGTTCCGGAATCAAAGCAAGAGTGGAAATTATTTTTATCCTTTGTAGAAATGTGATCGTATTTGCTGGTATTATATGCTCCAACGGAATTTAGAAAATCCACTGGATGGAATCTTACTTGGTAGGAAATGCTACACGTTTCGTACGTGAAGAAATATAAATATTGACCAAAAAATAAGAGTCATAAAAAATCTACGGGAGAGAAGAAATAAAGAACTTCGTCTCCCACTGCCCAGAAGAATAGTACAGCAGATTTGAGATAGCAAAATAAAAGGTATGACATGCATCTGAGCCAATTGAGAGTACACCAATTCAACAGAGATAAAATCATGCAATGACTGCGTTAGGAAATACTAAAACACCCCGGAAGCATCTTACCTACCTATAAATTTTTTTTTCTCAATGAATATTCATAAACCCACGGGTCAAAATACCAGTTTGTGGCTGGGAGAGAAAAATAAAAAAGAAACATGGCATACTAGCACAGAGTGGTCTCGTATATATAAAGCAAACCTATATGAAAAGAAAATATAACCGAGTGAGTTGAAACGCACTTGCAATTCGATGCCAGTCACAAGGCAAACTCTCCCAGGAGAAATTACGATTCGGTCACACGGCCTCTCCTACAAATAGTAGCGGAAGTAGCAGGCTGAAGAAAAAACAATGGTGGCGGAAGTTATAACGGAGAAAGGGGAAAGAGGAGAGTGGGGAAAGGGCGGCGGACTAATCATACCAGACGGAACACTTGAAGAGATGAGGAAGCGGTGCGTGCTCGAGACACAAAAATAAGAGGAGGGAAGACGGCCAATTAGTCTAGGGTCAGCGCAAACAGAGGGAGGAAGGGACAGTGGATGAGGAAGGGAGCAGCGGGAGGAGACGGGGGCTATGGTGGCGAGAGGAGGTCAGGGCGGGGTTCGTCCTCCGGCAAGAGTGCCAGGGCAGGACAAATGGGACCGCCGGGTGATCCTTCCTTGTAGAAGAATGGAAGAGAAGTGGGTGCGTGGGGGCGGCAGGGAGGGAAGCGGGGGTGGAGAGGGCCGAGGGGCAATGAAGTCAAGGAGTCGATATGGTCGGGTTTGAGTGTGGACGAAAGGGTACGTGGGCTGGTGGTCGACGACATTCTATGGGTGGGAACACATGCATACACACGCCTACATCTAAATCTACACCAGGGACAGCCATTAGAATGCGTGGCTGTGATTTTTTACCCGTGCACATGAATTAACAAGAAGTAGATAGGACATGTAATTAGTAGTTTTATAGGTGGCCAATCCATTGAATTGCTAAAGAAATAAAGGAGTTATAGGAGGCAGTGGAAAAATTTATGAGTGAAGGCGAGGATACTAGTGAACAGATGCAAGATGGGAATATCTAAAAAAGGATATCGTAAACCACAAGAAAATCTAGAGGAGAAATTCATCGAAAAAGGACAAGGAAATCATGGGGTTTCAGACGAGGTGATTAGGAAGATAGACGAGGGAAAGTAAGGTGTTTATTAGAATAAATTAATAAAATTTTCTATTCCTAAGAATGCATCCTACACTCATTACTCCCATTACCCATCACTCAGCATCTCGTTAGGGCAAATTGCAAAACATTATAAAATTAACTTCACAATTTTTTTCTCTATACATCTTACTTGTTTCATTCCTGTGCCATCAGAGGTAATATACAAGTATTTTTACATGTATATTTTTCGGCAAAATTAATGATAATATGTGTACAATTCTTCAATTCAGCGAAAATAAGAGACGTAATTGACTTCATAACATTCATGAGGAAATTCATCAGAGGATACACGTATTGAAGAAAAAGTTCACGTTCATTTCAAAATTGTATTGCATTGGCTCATACTTATTAATTGATCATGTAACATTATAATAAAATACGCTTTGTCATATTTTTCAATAATATGGAATCATGAACTTTTAAAATTAGTTTAAGATCTTGGCGCACCTATCAATTGATACAAGAGAAATATAGATAGGCCTCAAATGTACGTATTTTAACTTTTGTATGCTAGATTTGTGAACGTCTTGAAAAATGTACTTTGATCGAAACAGTAATACTAAATGTATTAGAGCTAAGTCTTTATGCTTGATTATTACATTTCCATCTATGAAAAATTCTGGTAACAGCATAGAAATTATTATTATTATTTTATTATTATTATTATTAAAAATACACATTTGCTGATAGACATTGTCAGGTGGCACACAAGTCCCAAATAATCGCAAAAGATAATAGCTAAAACCAGACTTCAAAACACAAATCTCTTTAACAAAACAAGCGAATCCTCATCCCATTTACAACCATTAATCAGCAAGAAAAAAAGATAAATTTAAAAAAATGAAGCTATTACATATAATACCACCACACATCCATCCATCCATCCATACATATAACACCACACATCAATCAAATTATTACATATATACCTCACATCTATTCTTAAAAGTATACACTCTGTTAGGAAAGGGCTCAAATATTTTTGCAGGTAAGTTTGTTCAGTTGAGGAGGTCAACACAATCACTTTGATTACTTCCACCTGTATATTTTTACTAAAGCTATTTAATGGGTAAATACAGGTATTTCTGAAATATTGGTGACAATTGATGCTGCGAATATTTTGAACATGGCATGCCAAATACTTATTAAGAATATACCAAAAATAAACTGGGAACGTCGGAACTAATAAGCAATGTGTCCTTAGGCAAAACATTTATCGGGTCAACCATCCGGAAGGACATATAACGTACATAGTGTTACATATTTGAAAGTTTTCTGAAAGTTTCTCCGAGATAGAATCAAAAATCTTCCACGCTCGTCCCTAGCTACTTTCATAGGTAGATAAACCAAATGAAAATTTAAATAATGGAAATGAGTAGGACAGGATAAATGACCCAGGCAAATGAAAAAGGCGTTGAGTTATCGTCCTTGCAGATCTATACGTGTTAGCTCTGACCCAAAATTAGTACTACTTATTCTTTCCGGATAGATGATGGACGGGTGGTGGTTTCTCTAGCAGTGCTCGAGGGAGAAAATACTCAGTAAAGACTAGAGGCTGATGTTGGCTCCCAGTCTTTTCGGAGTACTGATCGTTCGTTTGCGAAACCTCTATTTAGTGACCTCCATACGCTTCGCCTTGAACTGGTAATTGGAACATCACTAGGCCATCAAACTTTCCTGTAAATGGGGAAAATGAAGGAAGAGACTCATGACAGCTAATAGTAATAACGATATGGGTTGATCGGGTGTTGTTTAGTGGCACAAAATAATTCGGGAGGGTAGAAAAAATGTTGAATATGCCAAGCGATCAGGACGCGCTTCGGTCTCAAAAACTAACGAAATCTTGCAAGAGTTACGGTTTTGTTGGATAGAGATCGCAGATTACGAAGTTGGAACCACGAGTTCTCTAAAACGAACAAAAGGAAACTCGCATATGGATCTACCAAGCTTCTCGACCATGTGACTGCCTGCCTCAGCCACCCTATAGTCCTAATTTTGACCCACGAGGCTTCTTCCTCTTCCCCTGCCTCAGGTACGTTACTGACAGGACGTCACCGCGGCTAGGTGGAAGCGTTACGCAGGCCGTGACGAGGGAACTTAGCAGCTTGTCGGGTGCCGCCTCCCAGAAGATGTACGAGGCGTGACAAACCCGCTGGCAGCGGAGTGTGGACGAACAATGGTGCTCGTAGAATTTTGGGTGAATCTAACAATTCTGGCAATACATTTTTTATTAATCGGCTCATTCGTACTACTTTTGGGGCAGACCATGCACGTTATTTATTCCAAAATACTTTTCCACCTACATCTAAAGATGTGAACTCTCTTCATTCCGCTCTGAGTTGCCAATAAATTTTAATCAAAACGCTAAATTAATGAGTTGACCAACAGATATTTAAATCCGAAAATTGCTAGACTCTAAGCCTGCCATCCTGATGGTTATTTTTTAACTTCTGCATTATGTTCATCCAACATTCCTCTTTACATGGCCCACTGTTTGGTCCGTTGTCTTTCCCTTCCATTTTTCCTTCGATTGTGTCCCCTAAAAATCCATTACGTCTTACGGTTACCCAATCCAATTTTTCCTTGTCGTTCTCTATGTCGTCTTCTTCCACTCTAATCTTCCATGTATTTCTTCATTTCTTTCATATGCTGCGCATTTTTCTCCCAGCCGTCTTCGAGGGTCTTTCCCATCTATTATGGTTCCACTCGCTAATTGAGACTAATTCACTAAGTGAGGTGCAAAATGTATCCCCATGCAATTAGGGAGGAATCTTTAGGCTTTTAATCCCGACTCCATGGTTAGTAAACTCGCAAGCGTTAGTGTGCCTTAGACATACGATTATTCCCAGGCAATAATTTTAGAAAATGGCTACAATTCCAATCCCAAAAAGGAAAATCTAATTGCAACGGCTTACTCCGGCACGCTCGTTGGTATTGAATTGCGCAACCATTAGCGGAGAAAGAAAGAACGAAAAGATTGTCGACCCGTGTTCCGGAACAGGCCATAAACTAAGTCACGCGGACGGCGGCGATATTGGGCCAATCCATTAAGTTCGTCCACCCATTCCACTTTCTCTTCTTTCTCCCTCGCTCTCTTTCCATCTTTCCCTCGTTTCTGTTTGAGAGGGGAAGGAAACGGCAAGTTGGGGAGAGGGAGAGAATCCTGAAAAGGCAAAGGTGGCGATGGTGGAAAAGGGGGCCGAGGAAGTGAGAGGGTGCTGCCCTAGCTAGGGGGATGTCAGGAAATGGGGAGCGGTGGGCGAACGGGGTATGGTGGGGGAAAGGGAGAAGGTGGGAGGGTAAGTTCCGGGGTGGAGGCAATAGCCCCGCAAATGAAGAAAAACGCCCGGGTGAGTTCATTAAGGGGGAGGAAGGGGGGCGGTGTGAGGGGAGGGCAAGAGACAAGAGTGGAAGGGACGGAGAAAGGCATGCGGGAAGAGGAGGCGTGGGAGCGAAGCAAAGAGAGAGAGAGAGAGAAAGGGAGAGAAGAGAATGAGATTGTTTGGGGAGAAATTTACGGGCGAGGAAGGGAACCAGGGGGGTGGGTATGGGGGTTGGTTTGCCGGCGGGGGTGGGGGAGAGAGAGGAGGTGTGAAAGTGGCGTAGATGAAAGATGTGCAAAAACCTGAAGGAGGAAGCAAAACTTCGTCGGTGGTGGGAAAGAAGTTTAGGGTTGCCCTGGCGACACAGCGCATTGGTCCGAAGCCGATAGAGGAGGGGAGAGGAGAGAGGTGATACCCACTGCGATGAGTAATCAAACCTCGATTTAGCGTCTCCATTCCTTCCGGGTACATGAATTTGTCCCTTTCATAAAACTTTGCAATTAGCTGGGGCGATGATGCAATTTCTACGTTCTGGTATGTTAACGCGTGATATTCTTTAGCAATTTCAAAAGACTTAAACTCATAACTTTGTCAAACATTCTGGATATATTTTATTTCACATTTGCTACGCCCAGACTAAAACTCATTTAAGCAATTATATTTATGCTTGCTCGTGGTTTATGATAAAGATGTGAGTTACATCGCCGTTTTCATCCACCGGATATCTACGAAAATGTATCAACCTGCTACGTAAATGTATTTTTAATTTCACAGGTCATTAGCGCACATTCGTTTATCACATCAAAATCCTGATATATTTTCGGATAATTGTTATTTTGGGTATTAATGGATATATTAGCTGAATTTGATACATCAAAGAATATTTTTTAAATATATAACCCATTGATGTTTTATAATATGACAGAAAACATTTGTGAATAAAAACTATTATGTTTAGACAATCGCGAAGTCAATAAATCATGAGGAAGTAGTGGTTTTTTTACTTTATTATTAATCTTTAATGCTTCATTATAAATTTAAATACACGCAGCATCCAGGAAACTACTTCATTTCTTCATTATTTAAGAATAATTTATGTACTACAAAATGAGATTTAATAAACATATTAATTATTTTTGATTTTTATCCATTGCTGGTTTTAAAAGAAGAATGAAAAATGTGGAAAAATAATTAACTCTCGTTAAATTAGCTCTGTAAATTTCAGTTATATGTGATTTGTGTTATTTCCCACATGTACAATAAAGAATAATCCTAGTTTAATCGCCGGTAAGTTTATCTTCGCTTGTGCGTCAACGATACAGTGCCATTGTGCAAGGATGAATAATACCTATTCAACCCCCTTTCAACAAAGCATTCGATTGTAGAACGTTCAAGTACTAAAATTCGATGCTAGGTTTTTCGAAGAGTCATATCATTTTCAAGTAAATATGACTGTAATGAGGAGAAAACGGAGATACATTCAAAGCAAAACATTACCTTGGCACCAATAATATTTTAGGATATTAGGTGCTCCAATATCCGTGAATGCCTAGGGGGCATTTGGCTACCGCCGGAGATTTCCGAGTTGAAATCGGATGATTCCTTTGGAAAGACCTCTAATCTAAAATCAAAGAGGTGCTATTTTCCAGACGCAAGGATATCGTGGGAAATAGCAGGTGGGACAAGATTGGGATCCTGTCTGAACCTAACGTGTGAATTTTCTCGTTTAAGTTTTCAGTTTGGGGTGAGGTCTTCCCTATCCTCTCAAAAAGAAAAATCCATATGATTAATGCGCACTATCTGGAGTTCATAATGCATAACAAGAAACCTTAGTTATCCAATACATTTTGAATAAAAAAAACTAATGAAAACAACAGAAAAAAACTAGAATTTCAAAACCTAATTCTATGAATTAGAGTCGATTTGAAGATTTACTCACCCTGATGACTGACTCATTTCCCATACACACATGTATACTTGTCCGAAGGTTCTTTGTATATCTAGGGGGATGCAAAAAAATTACAGTGAGAGAGAGAGAGAGTCATTTTTGCTACCATTCAGTAATCATAATTAAATATGAAGTATTGAAATTAAATTTAAAATACTTCGCCTTTCCACATAAACCACTTTTATTACTACCCAGGTTTCGTTATGATATAACATCATCAGGTTATACCATAACGAAACCTAGGTAGTAATAAAAGTGGTTTATGTGGAAAGACGAAGTATTTTAAATTTAATTTCAATATGAAGAATTTCCACCAAGTGACGCCAGAAACTGTTTCATTTAAATATGAAGTGTTTTTTTCTTCTATCATTCCATTTAAAGAACCGGCATAAAATATTAATTGTGAAGTTCCACTTCACAATTAATATTTTATGCCGAGACTTTTCTTAAAATACCTAAACTAGAGCAGAATCTCGTATATGTGCGCGAAAGGTGGAAATAAAAGAAACTCAAAAATTCTCATCATACATAAACATTTTTAAGTAATTTTATTCCCTCCGATTTTCTGTCTTTTAAAAGTGAAAAAAAATCATGATTCATCACCATTGTAGGAATAGGAGAGCCTTCTAGCTATCAAAATCGATAGCTCTTGGCGATTTTTCGTCGTCGATGACCACGGTGAGCTCTTCAAAATACAACCAGAGTCAAACGAATTCCAAACTCGCAAGCAAAAAAACAAACTCTTTCAAACCCCCAACTTTTTCATTGATCTCATAGAGATCGGTTCATGGCTTTCATCGGACGAGAAATAAAAATAAAACGTGGCCACATCTTGCACGAGCCAAACGTGCAAATTGAATTTTAGTCCGACGAGGGAACTGAAAAAAAAAAGTTTCCAACATTTGTGGAAAATAGCCGATCAACAGGTGGTTTAAAAGTATTGAAAAGACATATTTGATTTTTGCGCAGCCAAGTAATCAAATTAACATTAAAATATACGAAGACCGCCGGGAATGCAAAATCGAAAGTGAAACAACCTCCTATCGGTTGATAATAACGCGTGATTTTACCCTGTCATCAACGAGCCCCCAAAATGAAGTGCGATATGCCAACGGATGCGGTTGGGAGGTGCCGAACGAAATTGTGAACTCGACTCGTAGAAACTCACTGACTGAAGTCACCGGAATGAAAATTATGAATTTAAAACTAACATCCGACCAATTGGTCAAAAACTTGATAAAATGAATTAAATAAAAAATTAAATATAAAACAAAATTTTACCTTTTTACGGTTGGTGACCTAACACCCCCCGCCACACGCCCTTGCGGCGGTTTACGGGGTACATCTACTTAATACCCCTACATCTACATCTACATAATACCCCGCAAGCTGCCGCAAGGGCGTGTGGCGGGGGGTGTTAGGTCACCAACCGTAAAAACGAGCAATACCTCATGCAAAACAACAACATGGAAAATTGCACCCACAGCAGCGCACACATACACGCAAAAATCCCTTCATCCAACACTCATGCAAACACATACCGCAAACCAACAAAAAGCGGCTCCCTAGGATGCAGCACGAAAGCCATCCAACAACACGCAAGCCAGATATTATTATAGATAAGGATATTATGTAGATGTAGATGAAAGCAAAAGGACCAAGGAAGACGAGTAAATTACGATATTAGCGGTAAAAGAGTTAATTCAAGAGATAGCATCAGGAGCTGAGTCTTAATGTATACACTTCGAATACTTCCCAATGGTGATGCGCGGGAAACATTCAAGACTGTCTCTTTATATGAATATTAAGTAGGTGTTTCATTTCATTCAGAAAAGGAGATTCAGATTGTCCGCCAATCAAGAATGTACATATTTCTCATACTATAGAGCCTAATTTGGTATATGCTTAACCTATCTCAAACTTAATGATTGATTTATTTGATTATTGTGATGATAGTGATGAACTTGGCACGATAGGGTACTCGTGGTATCACGTTTACGCTACTACGTACAATTGATACCACGTACAGGTATCACGAGTACCATAGTGATGAATTTGGTACGAGAACCAAATGTACACAACGAACATTTGGTGTTCGTCGTGTACACCAAATTCACATACCATCTGAATTTAGTGTTCAGAGAATAACAGACATTTTTAAATTTCGCGTGTTTGGAGGGTCCGATTGTCAAGTTTTGTTTTATTATGTTGGTATACATGCCCCTAAAGTGTGATACAATTTTCAGCTGTATTCATAGTTTACTTTGTCTGTGGCAGCCGCTAAGGTTAGACGTGTTTTTATGAGTTCGGCGATTTTCGTTTGTTAGAAAAAATGGTTCAAAGAATTTGTATCGAATTTGGCGTAAAAAATTGAATAACGTGTAAAAGAGTGTGTGAAATGCATGCCCCGGACCCCCCAGCACATCAAAAACCGATGAAAACGTGGAAAAAGTGAAAGAAATAGTTATGAATGATCGCCAAACCATAATCGGTGAAGTCGCTGATTACGTTGGCATGTTGATTGGCTCGTGCCATGATTTTGAATGGTTTGGGTATAAAACGCGTGACAGAAAAACTTCTTCCAAAATTTTTGATTGTCGAACAAAAACAGCGGCGAATGGAAGTTGCTCAGGAGTCACTAAATGAAGTCAACGGACGATGCAGGATTACTGAAACGTGTTCTAACAGGTGACGAAACATGGGTTAACGGATATGACATCGAAACTAAGGCTCAGCCGTACCAGTGGAGGCGTTCTGGATCACCAAGATCGAAAAAGGCTCGACAAGTGCCGTCGAACGTGGTTTTGATGACTATGTTCTTCGATTTTAACGGCAAAGTGCACCATGATTTCTTACCCAGAGGTCAAACGGTCAATAAGAAGTACTACCTACAAGTTCAACGCCGTTTGCGTGAAGCAATTCGTAAATAACACCCGGATTCGTGACAAAACAATTCAAGGCTTTTGCACCACGATAAGACACCTGCTCAAACTCCATTACTAGTTCGTAAATTTTTGGCCAAAAACAATTCTGTAACAATGCCCCAGCCTCCACAATCGCCATATTACTACGAATACTCTCTTGCCCATGCAGGTGAAACCTTTATTTTTTCATTGATATTCTTTTTTAATGGCCTACCTAGTGGTAATTTGTGAGTATCTAATCTCTCGATGAATTCTGGTGATGAAGGGCTTAGAGAAGACAGGAAATGCAATAGATTTTTGAAAGTGATTTTTTTCTATTTCCAAAAATAAAGAGATCCTTAAATGGCCGTCTTTTTAAAAGCATAGATGATAAAAAAGCGCATCGCTGATAGAGCTCAAGGCTATCCCAAAGATCGAGTTTGAGAAGTGTTTCGAGGATTGAATGAAGCGCTGGCACAATGGCATAATATCTTATAGGGACTATTTTGAAGGCGACAACATTAAATTTAGACGAATAAATAAGTATATTTTTCAAAAAACGGAAAATCCCGTTATTTTCTGAACACACTTTGTATATGTGCGTCCAAAAAAATGATCCCATTTAGAAATACGAGTGGTTCAGAGAATGAAATCCTTAACCGAAACTTCTTTAAATCCCCTATTTGTTGAAGTGACTGATCCCGAATCATTTTGGGAGAAAATGGGCATCGACACTCAAATTATAACATACCTTTGCAAGAAGACGGAAGTCGTCGGAAAAAAACACTTTTTCGCAACATAATTCGCAAAAATCAAATATTTATCTTACGTTATCGATCATTTAAGGAGTGGTTGCTACCGTTCAATGCCAACATTCTGTTGACTAGCATTTCCTTATTTACTTCTCATTTTACCGCGTTGATGTCTTTCATCATTTGAATGTCCAAACTTCCTACACAGTTCTTTCATTCCATAAAAGACTCCTTCCTTTCATGGTTTAACCGGAAGCTGTCTTTTCTGAAAATTCCCCAATTAGTGCCCTTCTTTAGTCCCTGTCATCCACAAAATAATCTTTCATTGGAAACTCCACTCCACTCTTCAAAGGATACCATCAGTCATTATGTCTCTCCTATTCATCAACATTATTCTTTAGTAAAATTTTAATTACTAATACTTATTTTATTGCATCAGTCAAAGTTGCATAAAAACAAATTTTACATTTTAAATTAATGAGTAGCTTTATTCTTGATTTTCTTCGAGGGTAAATCAATATTATGACATTGATAGCTGTTTAAATATACTCAGGTAGATATCGACCCAAAGTTGGATTTTTTTTGTTTCAGTGTAATTACCAGTAACGTTTATACACTCATACCATTGCTTCACCTGAGCCTTTAAACCCACTGAGCAAACTGCTTCTGGTTTGCTTTAGCATCCTCATTCAAACATCACTTTCAACATCTGCAACACAAATGTAAGTTTGCCAACAAGGTGACCTTTTAGCTAAGCAGCTGAGTATCAAATGCGGCTAAGTTGAAGAGGCAAGTTCGAAGAATTCGTCACTCAAAACCATCAATTATTTCCTGGATTAATCTGATCATGTCAGGGTGGCATGGAGCAATTCTCCTGCAATCAGTTAGCTTAAAGTTTCCCCCAATTGGAAGTCTGGAGCATGAACAGCTTATACTACGGACCGGAGGGTCCCGGTTCAATTAATAGGGCTACGAGGCTATCTCAATTTTACCCAAGCTTGGTGATTTTTTCGGACCCTGATCTTCCTAGAACACCATAGGTGGCACATGAAAATAAAACTGACCCCCCTACCCTTATGCCAAATTATACTGCTATTATTATTAAAATTTACATGTGAAGATAGACAGTGTCAGGTGGCACACAAGTCCCAAGTAATCACAAAAGATAATACATAAAATCAGTCATTATAACAAATCACAAGTCTCTTTAACTAAACATGAAAATCCCCATCACATTAATATTACTCAATCAGCAAGAAAAAAGAGATAAATAAAAAAAATTAAGCTGTTATATATAATTTTACACCACACATCAATCAAATTATTATATAAATTCCTTACATATTTTCCTAAAAGTATGCACCCTTTTAGGAAAGGGCTCGGATAGTTTTGCAGGTAAGGTGTTTAAATCAACAATTGTTTTATTTAGAAAAGAACATTTTTTTATTCGTTCTTTGTGCCCGGCATTTTTCCTTGAATTTACCTTATCTTTACTACTAGTCGAGCTATTATAGCAGCTATCAAAGAGACTTTCAGGCTTAGAACTCCATTGGTTGGAATATTTCACCGTAACTTATACGATATATCTAGTGGCTCGTTGAAATTATAGCAGGGCGTTACCTATTTTCTTCGAGGCTTCTATCAATAGCTGTTTAAAACTACAAATTATTTTTTTCTACTTTCACGCCACTGTAAAAGCGATCATGGTTTTATATTTTATTTTTAATACTCTTCCAAAATTTTCAACAAATTCTCATGGCGTTAAAAGGAAATTATTATTAGAAGAGAGCTTTGCAATCATGAATGACTGAGCAGTAACATCTCCGGATATGATTACTATTTTGATTATTAATCCATCTTTCGACCCACTGGGGGAAATGATACCATAGAAGTATGTTTTACTAGCATTTACGGTTATTTTTTTATATACCGATTCTTAATATTAGCGGCACGACTATCAGGATATCAGGGCTTTGTGGGAAACCACTTGGGTGCCGTAAGAAGAAATGGTTTTCTTGCCTCAATGATATTTTTCTCACCCTATAGAGCTTAATACGAGCTGCAATACATCCACACAATCGATCGCTTATATGATTGCCTAAGTTAAATTATTTTATAGAGAATTTTAGATTATAAGCATTGAAATTACTATACAGAAAAGATTGAAGTGAAGGAAATCCAATAAGACCCCTATGAAGGAATAACTAATAAGGATAGTGCATTTTTTAAATTCTTGAAAAAACCTTATGTTGACTAGAAGTAAAATTGGAGAAATATGAAAAAATATGGCACTTCTTGATGTTTCATCTGTTGAAAATTACCGATACGGATACTTTTCGAAACTTTACTACAAACTCTTGAAGATGCTCGAAGTATTACTGTTGCCGTTGAAGAGGGCATGCAATTTCCATAAACCAGTCTTGTTAATATGACATCGTGAAATAAAATTGTGTTAACGCGGGTGTACGCGAGGATTTCTTTTGTGTTAAAATCAGTTAAAAATTACAGTGGGCTCTGAAAAATTCACTTGTGCAAGGGCTTTCCCAGAAATAATCGACCCAAAAAGGAAATCACCAAAAATTGGAAAAAAATGTATCCATTTTTCAACATAACCTTATTTCAGATCTATACACTTTTCCCAGCGATGTTCAATAAGTTCGATTCCCTAATTATAATAAAAACTGCCTTGCCCCTAAAAATAGCTATTAACTACCGATATCACTTCTTCTCAGTTGAAAATCTTAGACCACCGGACCATTTCTTCAAGTTCGCGGACAGAAAATAATCCGAGGGGCCTAAATCTGGCGAAAAGGGTGCATGAGTTAGCAACTCAAACTTTAATTCATGAATTTCGGATTGCATTGCAATAACGGATTTTTGAATTGGTGCATTGTCTTGATGGAACAACACTCTCTTCTTAGCCAAATGTAGCCACTTTTGCTTGATTTCTTCGCTCAAACGTTGCGATAAGTTCGCAAAATACTCGTCTTAGATATTTTTTCTTATTTCAAGATAGTCAATGAAAATAAGCCCACGTGCATACCAAAAAACCGACGCCATGACCTTGCCTGCAGATGACATGGTCTTTGTCTTCTTTGGAGCCAGTTTTCCCCTTTAAATCCATGGTTTTCATTGTTCTTTTGTCTCAGTGTGAAATAATGGACCCATGTTTCATCCGTGGTTACGAAACGGTGAAAAATTCTGCTTTGTTGCAGCAAAACTTTGATAAACACTCAATTGAAACATCTTCGCGAAACTGGTCTTGCTCGAGTGTGAGCAAACGCGGCACACATCTTGTACACAGCTTTCTCATGCCCAAATTTTCAGTTAATATGATATGTACCGAACTGTTTCAAATGACTACTATGTCTGCTAGCTCGCGCACTTTCAGTTGACTATCATCAAGTAACACTTAATGGATTTTCTTTGCCGTTTCTGGTGTCGTCACTTCATTTGGTTGACCAATGCTCGTCTTGACAGCTCGTACGGCCTCGTATAAAGTCTAGTACCCAATCAATATATTACTGTTGTGAACGAAGGAGAAGACTCACCCAGAGTAGAATCCAGTTCAGCTTTAATACTGGTTGGCCTGAGGCCTTTCAAATAAAAGCGTTGTATTACATAACGATGACCAATTTCCTCCTTTTCACAAATTCACTGAAAACGTTCATTATTGATAGCTGCCAAACAAATAGTAAACAACTGGAAACAATGCTTCTCTACTACACCTGGAAAATCATATTTCTAACCAAACAGCATATACAGAAAAGAAATTTCTTTACTAATAGTATAAAACCAGAAAAATCCGTATTGGTACAAAAATGCAATATAGGAAAATATTCGGATCCCCCTCTGAGGAAACTCGGCTTCATTTAATGGGTGCTGGGGTAATTCAATCATAAAGTAAAAGGGAAATGTTACTTCGCTATATTTAGGCCTAAATATGCCGCAAGTATTTGGGAATACCAGTGGTTGTAGATTTGCATTAATTTTGTTAGTTTTTGTAAGTGGTTTTATTCTTTTTTCGGTTGATAACCAAACACTCCCCACCATACCTCCCTGCGGCGGCTTGCGGGGTATTTTTTAGATGTAGATGAACATTTAATTTCAACAAAAATTCCTTTCTTTTTTTTCTTTTCCTCTCCGTTTTACTTTATTTCAACGAGTTTAATTTCTGCATCAGAACTTATGTCACATTTTTTAATTTTTTTAAATTTAATTTATAAATAAAAAATTAATAAATAATTAAAAAAACAAATTGATTTTCTGCATTAGAACTTGTCTCACATTTGTACTTGGTGATAGGTAATACATGTATGTATGGGTTTATACACATATATGTACATGTACACATGTTATTGGAAAGCCAGCGCAGGAGCATGTGATTGGATGTGTTGGGACACCAAAAATACTCAAGTTGAGGAAAAAAGAAACTGGGAAAGGCATATATTCGAATTTTCCGATGCATCCATAACAATTTCCTCCCACTTTAGGCATGTTTGCGAAATTTGCAAAGAAATGCGATCCTCGATATTTGATTGCATGGCAGTTAAATGTGGGGAAATATTTTCTTTTTTGCCGGTCTGATCCGAGCGAAGGTATTGGGGTCTTGGATTATTCTCACTGAGACCCGACTTTCCTTCAAGTATATTAAAGGGGGACCGAGATGGTGCGGGGGCTAACGTACTGGCTTCCCACCCTGAGGGCGCGGGTTCAAAGCCCGGCGGTGTTGAATATTTTTCAGAGGTATCTCGATCCCTACTTGAGGTGCTTTGTGGAGGGCACTTTGAGTGAGTGCGCCGTCCGTCGGATGGGACGTTAAGCCGCGGACCCCTTAGCGCCTTTCGTAAAGAGTAGGCTGATGCCGACGCCGGGTTTCTCTCCACCCTTCATCCTTTCCTGTCCTTCCCCTTTGGCGCAAATGACCTTAGCTGTCGGTCGCCTCCCCTCAAAACTACTACTACTACTAGTATATTAAAGTTGGCCGCAGGTTTTATTTGCGTCTATGATTCGACAGACACACCGAGATGTGTTAGGTCCAGGAAGGGTTAAATTTAGACAAGAAGGGTTACACATTTCGTGCAACTTCTTCATACGGGTGAGAGGAAAAAGGAAAACACGGCGTTCACATATTAAAATAATTTTAATATGTAAACGCAGGGCTTTTTTTTCCCTTTCCCACTTCATATTATAGGTTTTTTATAATTCAAAACAAAAACCAATGAAGTACATAGATTCCTTGTAACTTCCTTTTCGACAGAATTTACTTCTGAGATCATTTTTTGCCGTCAAAAACATATCTGCTCTTGAAGGAATAGGCAGAATTGGAAGAATTTCGACTCAATTGAGCACACGAAGTACTTGAGGCCTGAATTCACGGTTTCGCATATTCCTCGTGTTAAGCTGAAAATTTATATGATTAGAGAGCCGATGGTGGGAGAAAAATAAGAAACTAAACCGGAGATGGAATAGGCGTGAATTGAAGTGGCGAATTGAATCAACCCAAAAAATCAACGCGGAGTTTGAATTCGATAGACGAGATTAGAGCTCTCTCAAAGTATTTCGGAGTCAACTCGAGTTACTAAGCTATTGTAACCAGTCATCTTATATTTCTGACGGGATCGTCAAAATACAATACCCAGGAATCAAACTTTGAACATTTCTGTCGGTAACCAAACGTTCCTACCCGCCGAAGACAACTTGATTGTACACAAAATAATTTAGAGAGAGAGAGAAAGCTACTTGAGAAGGGTGCTGCAGTGTATTGGATAAAAACAGGTTCCAGGGCAACCAAACTCAAGTAAGCGGCCACCTCCTTCTTTGAAATTGATGACCCTCTCCTCTTGAAAACAAATTTTCAAGAGGCATTGCTGCTACCCACACCCTCAATCCCTACCGTCCGTGGATCTCCTGGAACTGAGTGTTGACCTGGACTTAGTGTTGGCGATGATAGGAATCGCCCAAGTGTTGAATACCAAATGCTAAATACACATCGTATTCACAACTAGAAAACTTGAGTCTTCCTCAGAACAATATGTCACAAACAGCTCCGTGTGTTGACGTTCTCAGTTCAATGCCAGTCGCTTTACATCTACTCAATGATGTTCTTGTTTTGATGCATCATACATTCCATCGTACGTTTTCTTCTTTTCATCTTCGCTTCCATTCTTTCCGTTTCAGGTTTGCCAATCTGAATGTCATAATATGCTTCCTATTAAACTGTATCTCCCATTTGCCCCCAGTGTAAGCTCGCGCTTTTCCTTCGTTCTCTCAAAATTTTCATTCTTTACAGCAATTTCAAGGTATTTTTAACGCATGATGGAAAAACATTTCAAAAGCCAAGATTATGTTTTTTAATCTCTCTGAAAAGGTTCAACTCTCTCACGCATACGTTTCTACGCTCAATAAATAGATTCTTTATGAAGCTTTTGATAATTTTTATGCATTTTATAATCCTGATTTTAACAGAAAATTATTTTTCACTCCAAGCTGATTTAAAAATTAACTATTTCAAAGTAGACCCCAGAGGAACACATGGAAAATATCGCTATATACAGGCATTATAAATGCTCATGGGTACACAAACCAAGCTGTTGGGTGTGATCCCTTGGTATGTAAAAATGATTTATTTTACGACCATGGCCTCAATACATTAGTACCACCATCAGGCGGGTGAATGGAGAAAAACAGGCCATTATGGACGGCGCGAGTGAGGCGGAGCACTGAATTAAGTGGAGAGCAAACAGTTACAGCGGGAGCGGAAGAAGGGGAACACCTTTAGGGAACACCATGGGGCACAAACAACAAAGTGTGACTTGGCAAGGGACGCCAAGTAGAAGGGCAGAGGAGGGTGGAGGATTATTTCAGGGTGCTAAAGATGGGAGGAGGAAGGGGTGGAGAATAGTGGGATCTCTACAACCCACGGGGGTGTGGTGCGACTGCTTTAAAGAGCAAGGTTAGAGTTAAGGTCTGAAATTAATTTTGGAACTGACAGTATTAAAAGAAATTGAAATTAGAAGGGAGAAATATGGTTCGTACACATGAGTACACGCAATTTGACTTTTTACTCTTCCAAAGGGCCTCCCCGTCACAAAAGTGTAGCCACTCTGGAAGTGTTCGGATTCTATTTTAAGTTTTATTTAGTCACACTAGTCTGTTGACATAGGGGGTACCATTATATGTGTATATGTATATATGTATATACATATATACATATATATACACGCATATACATATATATAACTGTTGCAATTATATTTACATTAAAATATCCCTCCACAGTAAGTCCTTGGCAAATGATAGATGATCGTCATACGATAGATGAGGTGTTTTTATTGGCCAACGTAGAAATATGTCATCATACGTTTTATGTAAGGTAGTACTTGGTAGATATAAAGTTCCTTGTCATAAAACGGGAAAATGAGCTTAATTAAAGACTACATTCAATTCTTAAATGCCTCCACTGAATTTGATTTCGTTTTTACCAATCCTTATCTACACTATCTTTAAACATTAATCTACTCCATTCTGCACCTGGACAGGGAATATGTGAATATCAGAGCCAGATCAATCGTTTTTTGTTTCCTTTTAGGTTTTGAAATTGTATTTTTACTCTTTTCCCATCTTTATACCTACGGTTTGAATTCGATCTCAAGGATGAGACATGCGAGCTGAAAGTCAACCATTGAAAACTAATTAGGGCCCAAGACTTACTCCAATGGCGGAAAGCCCTGTTACAGTTAGCTCCTTTGAATGAACGAAGGAGCTCGTCTCAAAGTTCTCTGTGTCAAGGTCTTCCTTTATATACCATGGTGCTGACCTTGCATTTCGGATCGCCCCCATGATCACTCCTGAGTATTTTTCCACCTCGAGAACACTCGACTTCCCAGGGAACAATTATTTACTTTGGAAACTGAAATCCTTTCCAATAAATCCACTGTTCCTACGCCTATTGGGGGATATTTACGATCTCCGTGACCTTCTACATTGATCTTTTGGGGAAAATAGTCGGAAATAAGGAAAATGATCACATCATAAAACTCTTTGATTAGGAGTTACCTACTTTTTTCTTGCTTTATCACCAGTTATCAACTTTACTCACCTGAGTTTACCTTTCCATGTAATGATCGTTGTTGAACGTCCTAGCTGCTCACTCATTTCGTCGGTTTTATTTTCGTGCTCTAAAGGAATTTGATGACCTATCCCTACTGATCACCCGTGTAAGGATTTCAAGCTGATGAGAAAAAATGCGGATACATGCAAGTTAAAAAAAATTGACATCCGAGGAGAACACTTGAATTTACCCCTTAAACCGACAGAAACAAACAAAGAAGAGTACACTTTGGGTATCACCACTGTGTGTATGACAACAGCAATCCTCCCGAGGAAACATGCGTTAAAGCAATTGAATTTATAAATATATTTGAGCGTTCGTACTCTTCTTGGCCACAAAAAAATTAGTAGGCCAAAGAGTATTCTCTGGACAGTATACTATGTGTGCTTAATAACTTTCTATTCAACAAATTACATCATACTTAGATCATGTTCTTGTACCATCTTTTCCTTGAGGTGCACTACATTTTTTATTTCGTCAAGCCACGATTAATGAAATATATCCAAAAGAACCCCATGGTCGCAAGGTACACTGTAGATATACAACAAATATTTGTGCTTATAACTGAAAAAAGATTCGCCAAAAATTTCATTTTTTTGGATAATTTATAAATGGATTTATTTTATTTTGAAAGGTTTTATTAAAATCGATTTAGAATCAATGGCAGCATATGGTTCTTTCTTCCAAATTACCGGAAACGAAAAACAAAAGAGATGAAAAAAAAGCATTTAGGTTCTGAAGACGAATGGGCGATTCTTCAGCATTTTTCAATAACCGGAGTTCGACTTGACTCCTTCGCCGTGAAAACTTCTTCAACCCCAGGTGCCGCTCCTAAAAGGCGTACCGAGGCGTTATTTTCTAACCTTGCGTCTTCGCCATCTGCTCCGATGAAATACGCGTCAGCTTAATCTTTCTTGAATTTAATAACTTTTAAAGGAAGACCGCGACATAAAAATGGGGAGATTAGGCTGAAATGGAATAAAGAGAGGCTCTAGGAGCACAAAAAAACTTTGGATAGAGCTTCTTAGAAAATTGAGTGAGAATGAAGCACCTAAACATTTATAGCGTGACGATGCTACCGTATGCGTTAAATTTTAGATGACTACCAGTCCGCCAGTACTCATCGTACCTTTCACTGCACAAAATATTCCAGCGTGGAAGCATGTTGAGTCTCCTATATTTAGGAATCGCGTGATGATATCCAGGAAACGTTCGGTTAGATGCTTTAATTACATCGGTACCAGCAATACTTTAGTATGACCGCGCTACTACGATTAGAATAGCGAACTAATACAAATGGGTCTTGGTACCAATGGGTAAAACGTGTAATACTTAAAGGAATAATTTCAATCGCGATAAAAACACTTGGCATCATTGCATTTATTTTTGGAGCGCTATGAGACTTGAACGTAAAATCAGTTTTACTGAACGATCTCAGAGAATAATTGCAAATCTTTTGGACTGCTGACTCACTTTTGCACATCAAACGCCAAAATGAAGACTGAAATGCCCTTTTGGTATATATTTATGCATATATATATATGTATATATATAATATATATATAATATATATATAATATAATATTATATATATATATATATAAATAAAATATATATATGTATATATGTATATATATTATATATATATATATATATATATATATATATATATATATATATATATATATATATATATATATATATATATATATGGGATCCATATGAGGTGGGACATATTAAAAAGATAGAAAAAGTTCAAAGAAAGGCAGCAAGATATGTACTCAGAAGGCACAAAAGAACGGATAGTATCACAGAAATGTTAGATGTACTGAAATGGGAGAGTTTGAAAAATAGAAGAAAAAGGAGTAGGTTAGGCGCGATGTATAGAATTGTTAAAAAGGACGAAGCCTGGGAAGATTTATGGCAAGGGATAGAAAAGCCTAACTTTAAGGGAAAAAACGACCATAGCCACAAAATAAAAATAAGGACTCAAAAAACCAATAAGAAAAAATACTCTTTTTAAATAGAACCATTATTGATTGGAACCAGCTGCCTGGAGGTTTGTTTGAGCCCTTTCCATCCAATTTTAGAAGTTTTAAGTTGAAATGTAAAGTAGCCACTGGGTAATAAACTTCACTGTAGTTTTGAAAATATTGTTTGTATGTGATGTGGACGGCATTTTGTATGTGATGTGGAAGTTTGTTTGCATGTGATGTGGAAGTGTCATTATGTAAAAATATTTTGCCTCTTATCTGTTTTTATGTGATCGTATGTAATTTTCGTTGTTAGTAGTTATCTTTGACCTAACCTGACCGTTGCCACCAGGAAATTTGCCTAATTGCAACGTAATTGTGTAAATATATAATAATATATATGTATATATATGTATATATATATATGTGTACATATATGTATATATATATCTATATATATGCATATATATATATATATGCATATATATATATATATTTATATATATAAACACAGATGTAGATTTTTAGAATATAGAGACACAAAGAAAGGACACTCACAATTTGTTATTTGACGTTTCGACAGCTTGGCTGTCGTCTTCAGAAACTTCTTCAGATTCTGAAGACGACAGCCAAGCTGTCGAAACGTCAAATAACAAATTGTGAGTGTCCTTTCTTTGTGTCTCTATATTCTAAAAATCTACATCTGTGTTTTTATATATTTCTGCGTCGCCGAAGAGCGTTCCATTTCGAAGATATATATATATATATATATATATATATATATATATAATATCTTGGTGTGCATGACATCTAAAAATTATTTAATATATTTTTCAGCCATCCTGCTTTCCTACAAAATATTTTCCTATTGGAAATAGACTTAAAAAATCCGACAGCTTTAAATACGTCACGTAACTTCTCATTTCATCAATATTCTCCCTTCAATTTTCTCTTTACCTAAACTAATAAGCACCATCTTTCGATTTCCTTTCTATCCATTTCATTTCCTTCAATCTAATTTGCAAGCATCCTCTTTCCTCAAAGACCAAGTTACCAATCAAATAAATTCCTCAATAAGGTATTGATTAATTTGCCACTTATAGTTTTGTCTCAATCCAGAGTCCTGACCACAATTCTCTCATTTTCGTAAAATTTCTCTTTTGCTTACGCAGCTTTGATATTATTTTGTAATTTTTAAGCCCAAAATAGAGCCTTTATATGTAAAACTACTCAAGTAATTTCAGTTTTTTACCTCCTGTTTGAATGCCCACACTAAGCCCTCGCCATTCTTGAGAATCTTACACAATTTCCTTGAGTTCAGAGTGATTATTCAGGGAATAAACTGACAAAGAATGAAGAAGACCTTTGAGCTTAAGCCATATGGTGTGGTTTTGATGAAATTTTCCCATTTAATAGCCAACGGCATTAAGAAGAACGCGAATCGGCCAAATTATCTGCTTTATACTACAATGGCCTGCCTACAATGGCTGCCAGAACTTCTCCGCTGAGATATATTACTGAATTTTTTCTCTAGTAGAAGATAAGTATAAAAGAAACTACCTACTCTAAAGGCTTTCCCTATACCCTAGGAAAGAAAATTGACATTGGGCCTCTAAAAATGTTTTCTCCAACGCAGTCAATTCGCCCACTGTTCCTGCTCCGTTCATAATTCCCTTCCCCAAAGCCGAACAACTTAACTCCGCTTCCCGTTCGTCATGACTCTTGACAAACCTAGCTGACCCGAATCATCCAAAGTTATTCCCCCGAGGCGAGCGGACTCAATGGGAAGAAACTTCCCCAGGTCACCGTCCGTCGCCGGAGTTCTCAGTGTCCTTGGATTACTCCACATTACGTCGCTGAATGGATTACGAAAGGGAACGATTTTCAAGGATTGCTATAACGGTGGAGGTCGATGAGGTAAGGGGGCCCTTCCGCTATTTACGACTGAACAGAGCAGAAGTCACGTACGAAGTTTGAGGTCAAAGCACAGTGTTCCAATTTAATTCTTCTGTCGCAGTTTGAAAGTTTGATCTCGAGCAATACGAGGATTCTGGCGAATTCGATCGCAGCGGAAAATCCCCGAGAAGGAGATAAGAGAGGAACTAAGAGGAAATAAGGTCGTTCCTTAGATTCCGCTACTGGTTTTTTCCCCTGCGCCGATTCATTCCTCGAGACGATTTAGGGCGCCATATGATATGAGATATGCTAAATGATCCACATTCTCTAACGCTGACCAAAAATTATCCGGTTTTATCGCTTTGAGTCAGTATTCCAGCCTTGGTTTAGACGCTAAGCGCAAAACGCAAAAGGCTAGTTTCGCAAAATGAAGCGGAGGATTTTCACTCACGACCGCTATGAGGAGTTTAATGTTTTCTGGGTTCGTGTGCAAAAGTTTATTAGATTAATAACCACCGCGCCTCGTGCAATCCCTCCTCCCCGTCCGCGTGTCTCCCCATCCCAAAACCTGCTTCCCATCATAATACCCCTTTCAACCTGTGATACAATGTTTCCGTCCTAGCGTCCCTTCCCACATCCGATAACCCTATAGAATTAAAAACTCTTGAAATGGCATTCATTTATATCTGTATGGCCTATCAGTATCCGGGCCTCAATGTCGTTCACTGATGGGAGTGGCCTTAAATTGTTACTTTGTGGAAGCAAAGCATATCGGGGGGTGGACACTGTGTTTTTCCGAATGAGTTTTGGTGTACTTGGCCTTTGTTTTGACTTGCGAGGTCTTTATCAATACTTTGTAGGTTGAAACATGAGTCTCGTATGTTGCAATAGTTGCGGTGAGCATGTTGTTCTAGTTTCCGATTTTGTGTCAATTCCACCCCCTCCCTCCCCTTTCCTCTCCCCAACCATTCCTCTCACCCCTCCTTCGCCTCCCGTTCTCCCCTTCCCCTGGCCCCCTTCCCTTTCTCTCGCACCCCTCACCTCAACAATTCCAGCAGTCATTACTTCTATATCTTCAGATGAAGACGGATTGTTTCCGTCGAAATATCAAGAAAATACGTGTGAGTGTTCTTCTTTTTGTGTTTCTATATTGTGCGTTACTGCATATATATATATATATATATATATATACATACATACACATATGTTTGCGTGCTTGTTATATTTTGCTATTACGCGCAGTCGTGTTTTTAAATTACTTTTGTTGAAATAATATGTAACCTAACAAACCGGCACAAAGGCGCGGGAACGGCTAACATAGAGGCCATTTTCAGCATTTTAAGAAGTCTGTAACTGGGAGATGTCTAAAACTGAACTGATTTCCCTATTTTGGACCCATTCGAGCTCTATGGAAGGGAAAAACCAATCCACGTAAATCAATTTAATAAATTGTTTCTCCAATTTTATCACCCAACCCCATATTAGTTTATGCAGTTACAACCTTCGAAAAAACGCGCAGATTTCGATAATATGGAAAACTGAACAATGTTTCAATTAATAAAATTCAACAACAATAATTAAACTAATAAATAAAAAAACATTAATTGCGTTGAAAAGATAAAAATCTATTGCGTCGTCTAACCCTAACTCTTTAGGGCATCTCAATATAGGATAAGACAGTTTCGAACTTGTCGGTAATAACTTATGTTCAGCATTAAGCTCTCCGTTCAATAATGCAAAGCTTTGTTTTCATGAAGAAGATAGTAATAAAGTTCAGCGAAGCACTATGTGGACAAGATCAAACGTCATGTAAACGGCATGTTCTCTTCCGCGTTTTAGCCGGAAAACTACATAATCTTTATAAATTGATATTCTTAGGCAGAAAGCAAATTTGTAATAACGCAGTAAAGTTTGGAAATCTGTTAAAATTGGCAATGAACTCAATTCACAAAGTTTTTCTTTCCGAGACAATTCGTTCGTAGAAAGAATACTTGTATATTATCTAAAAATAATATCGAGAAATATTAAGCGTGATTTGGGTGATTGGGGACAAATCAATTAATAAATGAACGAGAAATTATATTTTCCACTCGAAACTTTAATTGCGACGTAGGTTTTGCGGGACCTAATTTTGTTTTAGCAAAAGGTGATTATTTACTAGCCTTGCATAACATTGTATTACAAGTTTTGTATTAAAACTAAGAATTTCATTTTATTAAAAATTTGTCCGTAGATAGTCATTATTCTCTGAGACTAAATTTTGCTCCTGATACCGAAAAAATGAAACGCAACAATTCCACAATTAATATTTACGCTCTACAACTACGGCTTTACCACTTTATGGCATCAAGAACCGTGGAGCGATGATGGCGAAACCATGGTCATATGGAGTATTTTATTAATTTTCAAAAACGGCATTTATTTTTGTCCGTATGATGGGCAATTTCCACAGAGTGAGGGCTTAAAAAGTTTCATAGGACTAAATTGTAATTACACGGCCTACCAGTTAGCGTCGAAATTTATTATTGAAAGAGTTAAGCATTGTCAGAAAAAAGTCATGTTAATAATGATTGTAAAAGTCTACCACGACTCGTTAAATGACAAATGTGAAGCACTTCGAAGGTTGTTAAGTTATTTGTGGAGAGTAAGCTGCCTTAAAAATAGCCTTCTGGCATGTCACACCTGGGACAACCCACAAAAACTTTGTCACTGTCACCGAATCGGCCCAACGTCATGTAGCTGTCATGGATACAGAGTTAAATTTCCCAAAAGGTAGGAATTTTCTTCTTAGTGACATCCTAAAGCAGAAATCCTCCCTTTCCAATACAGAAATTTCCCAATAGATAGATCTTATATTATCTAGTAACAATAGTCTACTCTAAGAGAGTGAGCTTTGGTGTCCCCAGGGGCTTGATTATTAAGGTACACCTGTCACGGCATTGACAAATATCAAAACAACACATCAAAATGAACTAGTTTTAAAATTCGGCATTCTTTCCAACATCCGTAATTTCACACAGTAATACAACTCCCACTACCTTACTTAACATTAATCTCTCAGCCTCTCTTCCCGATTCCTCAGTCTTCAACATCCTATTGGCGCCCAACACACTCTGCGCTCACTTATTTTGCTTTTTTTATTATTCCTCTCAACAAGATTCTCCACTCCATAGTAATTTTTTTGTTATCATTTTAAACCTTCCCACCCAAACACCTGGAAAACACCCCGTCTAGTTTATTCTCTTGCCTGAATAACCGAGTATGGTAGCTATAAAAATTATGCTCCGTATCGAAATTTTAACACATTTTTCTTCAAATATTAATATTAAATAATGTATAAATAATTACACAATGACATCGGGGTACCATATTTACCTGCCAAACGAGAGGTAGCGGTGTTGATTTCCACCTAGGTGGGCTTTCTTCCATCTAGGGCTTAGGTGATTTGCAAATGGCTTCAATGTTTATGAATAAATAAGGTCCTTTTCATGAACAATTCTCTTTTTTTAAAGCTCCATTACCTACTGCAATTCTCCTCCTATTATCCATATGACTTTCCCTATCTTCATCTAAAATACTTCCTAGATACGAGAAGGTTAAGACTCGCCAAGGAATGCTTCTATTCGCGCCAGCTTATGACATTAGTTTTGATGCTAAATTTAGTATTTCTATTCTATGAAATCCTTTTCACATTATTTTTCTTCAAATTAATGCTCATTTCAAAAACATATCACATCAGATCCTTTATCCTCACATTATCATATCATTACCACATCCTTTTTACCCTCCTGAGCTTCATATAAGTAACATCCTCAATTTTAGCCATCAGAAGAAAATGAGGGGTAAAGTGCTAAAAACACATGTTCAGTAGGAAGGTATTTTACAAGTCTGAATTAGGAGTAATTTTCAATGAAACATTCGACAGTTAAATATGATTTACACAGGTCTAAAGATTCACATCTAGAAAGCGTTTCTAATGCATAGTTTTATATTTCTTATGTTTACTTTTATCCCTAAAAGCGGCGTCTCACAAACAGAAAAAATCCACCAATTTAGAATAAGATTATTCACCGTGGGCGAATGTTACACAGATCCAGGACAAAAACGTGCCTTTGAGAATGTTAACTTCAGAGTTGCAAATACATACTAATAAAATCCTAGAGTATTTGAAAAGGTCTATTAGCACGTTTTACCTCCTCGGCTTGCTAATAACTCACCTCTTTTATAAACCACAGTTAACATTAATGAAAAGGTAACTTGAAAATCCCTTCACCAAAATTTATCGAGAGAAACCAAAAATCTTAAAAATATGTGAACTTCATCAGGAAAAATCCCATAAGCCTCTTTATTATTTTCTTTAATGGTCTCAGGGCACCAAATATCTATCCAAAGGCCTCTCTCTCTCTATCTTAGCTTTCATCTCTGACATCCATTTGACCAGATTGGATGCCAAGCGCAGGAATATCTCAATTAGTTCCACGGGAGGAAAAAGGAAAAAAGACATTTCCTGTGCCTCTATCTATCACTCCTTACACACCACCGGCTACCGGGAATTGGCGAATTGGGCAGTTTCAGGCGTTATGCGGTGGCATTGGAAGATATAAATGGCCTAAGAGTAGCACCTTTCCACCAATTTAATTAGCTACCTACCAGGCTTCCATGTATTACACCACCTTCAATCCCTTTTTCTTTAACACCTAAAAATTATGTAATCTATCTAAGTCTGATTGGTAATACATTTGCCAGGCGGTACAAGATGTCACCTAAGGAAGCGACTCGCTAAAGGTTACACATGGCGTTTGATTTTCTACGAATGCGAAACGTAGACGATTGAAGTAACAGAGAAATGAAGACTGCAGGCAATGGAAATGTTGTGCTAGCTAAAGGACTAATATTTGGCAAAGGTACAAATGAAGTATTGTTTTGGAGAGAAACAGGTACAAGAGGAAAGACTTTTGAGGAAGTGGAAGAGGGATATTAATTGGACACATTCTTGAGGCACGTTAGTATGCCTAAGATCATAATTGAATGAATACTACAGGGAAAGAAATAGAAAGGAGGACCCAAAATGAACTCAGAGTGATGAGTGAATGAAGAGATTGGCAGGGGAAATGCCATTCTGAAGACATTTTACTAAAGCCTTGAAATGATAATTCATGATGATGATATCGAATATTAGTACAGGAGTGGAAAACACAATTTCAATCATAAATCAAGAAAAAATATGATTGAGCAATCAAATGTCCGCTGCTGAAGTAGTGGCTTTAGAGGAGGTGACCAACACCTTAGGTCATTTTCACCATTGGGGATGGATATAAGGGAAAGGAGGTGGAGTGGAGAGAAACGCGGCTCCAGCATTAGTCTTCTTTTATCGAAAGGCGCCAAAGGGTCCACAGCTTAACGTCTCATCGGCCAGAGGTTGTACTCTCGGCCCAATCGGCGTTGTGTTATGCCCGGCAGCGGGAGAGGCAAGGCCACCGCGGTTCTCATCTCACTAAACCCTTGCAAAAGAAAACTGACAACAGCCTGACAGAAGACACAGAAGAATTAGACCAAATTAGTTAGAATAAGAACTCGGAATGGTAGGACAATGATGAGGACAGAACAAACAGAGAATATCAAGCTAGAGATGGAAGGAGAAAATATAAATATTTTAGGTTTATACGTGGTGAGATGGAAGGATACAGGGGATTACTGGTGTCATAATTATAGAATAATGTACAGGGGCTGGGACGAGAGCCAACAAGTGATAGCCATAATATTGAATAAAGAGGTAGGAAGAAGCGTAGTTAGCATAGAACAAGCAACAGATAGAATATTACTAGTAGAGATAAGAGCAGATCCGACGAACTTGTTGATTCTTCAGCTATACATGCCACCGAGAAATCACAGGGAGGAAGAAGTCGACAGGGTATACGATCAGTTAGAGTACATAATCTCGTGTATTCCTGTAGGGACACATTTGATAGTGATGGGAGATTGGGATGCGAAGGTAGGCGGAGGAAGAGATGGTTATGAGGTGGGGGACTAAGGTTTAGGCAGGAATGACCGCGGGGAGAAAGCAATAGAGTTCTACATGAGACAGGGGGTGGTCATCACCAACACCTGGTTTAGAAACCACGAAAGGCGCAGGAATACTTGGAAAATTCCAGGTGACTTATAAAGGTGTCAGTTAGAGAATATACTGGTTGGACATATATTCAGGAACAGTGTGATCCATTCGCGCAGTTTCTCGGGAGCGGTTGCGGACTCTGACGACAATTTTGTTGTAATGAAATGTGGCGTCTGTTCCAAAATGATAAGGCAGGGGCGGCGGGTTAGGAAATGGAACTAAGAAGCATTAAATAGGAAAACAGAGGTGTATCAACAGGCTGTAGAGAAAATCATTGATGCTCGTACAATCGAATAAAATTGGGAATGCATCAAAATAGGGATATCAGAAGCCTCAAAAGAAATTACGGGAACCGATAATGGAAAAAAGAATAATGAAATCATGGATCACGGACGAGATGATGGCAAAGATAGATGAGATAAAAAATGGAAGAATGTAAATACAGAGTTAGGAAAAATTATGGCCAAAGAGTTAAGCAATAAAATGGGATGGGCAGCGTATAAAAAAAGATGCGTAGTGGAACACGCAGGGCGAGGAAATAATGTTAGAAGAGGAAGGGTGCAATTGGTGCGCTCTACAGCAAGGTTAAATCTTTATCGGGAAGTAAGAAGGGAAGATCTATCCTAACAGTTAGAGATAAGGCGGGTAGGATAATAGTTGACACAGAAAAGATTCAAAACAGATGAAAGGAATATATACAAGAACTGTATGGTAAAGAACGTAGGCCAACAAGGTTAGACTTAAAAAAGGAATATGACATGGATGAAGATAGATTAGGTCCAGGCATACTTTACGAAGAGATAGGAAGGGCATTAAGGGAGATAAAATCAAGTAAGCGGGTGAGGGTAGACAACATTACTGCGAAACTACTGAAATGTTTAGGAAAATGTGGGATATTCGTAGTATCCATGAGGAAGGAATTTGGCCGGAAGACTTTGTGAGATCAGTGTTAGTTCCTATTCCGAAAAATGTAAAGGCTACATCATGTGAGAACTACAGGACAATAGGTTTGATAACTCACTCAGCAAAATTTGTTCACAGGATCATCCACAAAAGGATGGGAGCAAGGTAAATGCTTACTTAGGGGGTAATCAGTTTGCATTTACAAAGGGGAGAGGAACGTATGATGCCATTGTATTGAGATCACTAAACGAGAGGGATCAGGACGTCTTTGCCTGATTCATTGATATCGAAAAGCTGTTTGATAGAGTGAATTGGGAAAAACTCTTGAGCATATTGCAGAAAACAGGAATAGATTGGAGGAACAGTGGGAAATTCGCCACCTGCACATGCCTCAAACTGCTTAGGTGCGTGTGGGGAACGGGAAGTCCGGATAGGCAGTGTTAGGAAAAGGTGCAAGGCAGGGTGGCCCATTATCACCGTTGCCGTTCAACCTGTATGCAGAGGAAATGATTAAAGAGGCATGGGAAGAACTGGAGGTAGGAATGAAAGTGGGGGGGGAATTCGTAAAATCAGTGAGGTTTGCTGATGATCAAGCTTTAGTTTGTCAGTCAGCCAAGGGGTTGCAAGCATTGCTGAGTGAATTGGAAATTAAGGGCGACAGATACAGTGTGAGAATCAATATAAATAAATCAAAGGCCATGCAATTTTTAAGACAGAAAAAGGCTAAGCTAAAACTTAAAATAGGAAGGTGAAAACTAGAGGAGGTAAAACAATTTTCTTATCTAGTAAGTGTTTTCGACCAACATGGTCAAAGTAGTAGGAATGTAGGGGCAATAATTACACAGACAAATAGGCCTTCACAATAGGAGAATATCGATGACAGGATTGTTGAGTAAGGATGTTAATAAAAGTCCCCTCGAAACTTTGATATGGAGCATAGTTTTGGTCGATGAAGCAGGATGACAGACGTAGATTGGAAGCTTTTGAATTATGGATGTGGAGAAGGATGGAGAAGTATTAATGGACCGAAAAGAAAACAGATGATAAAGTTCTAGGTCCTAGGAGAAATCCTATGGAGGCAGGAAAAATAGATGAAGGGCGTATTGTTTGGCAGTGGGATGTTGAAGACTGTAATAAAGAGGAGAATGTTAAGCAAACGAAGAAAGGGAGGAAGAGGATAGGGATGTTGGACGGGATAAAGGGAGGTAGGAAGTACACATAAATGAAGAGGGACATGATTTAGAGTAGGTTGCTAGATTGTATTTTTTTCGGAGTCAAAAAATATTTATTTTCTTGTTGTGTCCATCAAAACCTACCTTAACCGGTAGATTACTTGATAATAATAATAATAAACAAATTACCAACGAAAGCTCTTATCTTAGAGAAAGAGAGAGACTCCCTGGAGGGATGTATTTTAATAATGAAGAAAGAGGCTGACTTTGACTCCGTTTTAAAGTCCGCATTCGGTAATTATTTTCGATCCGCACCTAACTCTGGAAACTTTGGACTTTGGAAATAGGTAGACGGATCTTAATTTAAATTAAAAATTAGCCAGAAATTGGATTTCAAGCGAGTAAAATTATGAAGGAAGCGCAATACGTGAAGTAAATAGACAACATTTCTTTTTTCTAGTAAATGAGAAAATGTTTTCCGGGGTAGTTATCTTCAGGTTCATAACCAATTCCATTTTTCTGAGGAGAAAAAATATATATAATATTTTTTATAGTGTTAACAGGCTATTTGACCTTTCTTTGAAGCGCGCTATCACTCGTGAAGGTTAAAAGGAAAAATAATGAAATTTTGATGCAAATAGGTACATGGTGAATGGCTTGTTGCTTCAATTTTCATGAGGGAAAAAATGATTGATTAAAAGGCATAAAAAATTTCGTAGGCCGAGTAAATAAGTGATCAATATCAAGTTTCTATAGAGTATTTACGAGAGAATATAGGTTTTGTTTTGATTCCTAATAAAAGCAGAGGTCTTTCAGGAGAAGAATAAATAAAATGTGTAATATGTCAACCTGATTTAGGATTTTTTTAATATCTGTGGAACCAACTGACAATTATAAGGAGCGGAGACAGGGTTTGATGCACTTGCAACTTGGTGAGGCGATAGGGCTTGCAGTGAAATGACCAATCGGGACCGGCGATCATTTTTAGCCCGAGGATATGCTAATTCTTCTTGATGAAAATGATACAAGAGCTTTCACTGATGTATTAAATTTACCAGTCAAAAAGCTGAAAGGGAATTTTAGACTCTTAACTAACAGTAAATATCATCATAGCGCAGACATTTCATTATCATACGTAGTCTGACGAAGATGGCTTTTCCATTAAATCTGCGTTGCGGCTTCCTCTTTTTCACTTCTTTCCCTTTGATCCTTCTGCTCAAACCCCTTTACCCCCTCAAAGCATAGCCTTGCTATCAATTGACCACATCGCCACCCCGATGGCCACCTATATGTCATGTCACACTATTGAAGTGCTACCAACACCAAGGTGATCCTGCAAGTGCCCATCATCGGTGAAATCTCCAACGAACCATAGATCCCCGTGAGTTAACATTCCACTCTCAAAACTCACCTTAATATCATCTCAAATCTCATAGCTACCAACTTTACAATCATTGTGCAGGGATAATCCGTATAACCTGTCTCATCTGTGACCTAAGATGATGCCTATAGACATTTTATGCACAGGATAATGGATATGGTTATAAGGTGCCAGTTTTATAGCCACTATCGATTTTTAAAAACTCTATACCGGTCTTTCGGCCAACTAGGTGACCATTAACGGAAGTTAAAATTTAACGACGGGGAAATAAGTAGTACCAATATACTTGACCCCGGGTAGCACTTCGATACTAAACAACAAGGTAGCGACTGTACATGATTATACTAGTATATTTATATATTTTTTGTAGGGCACACCCACCTTTCCCCATCCATTTGAAAAACCCTAACCCCCTCATCCCTTACCCTTTTCTCCTGGTGCTGCACCCCCTGCCACACACCTTTTTGGTGGCCTTCAGGGTATTGATGTAGATGTGATACTGCTGCATAGAACTTTGTCATTTTCTCACTACCGTTGACGTTTACCTAGTTGACCGAAATAGTGGTATAGAGTTCTTAAAAAATCGATTTTGGCTTTAGGATTGACACCTTGCAAATTAATTGCCATGAGTTCACACCCACTTGGTTTCATTACAAGGTTGTGGTGAGTGGGGGTGACGTAAAATATCCGCTTCCATGCAGGTACTCACGTCTAGGGTAGCACCGGGGATGGAGAAGTTCCGGAAGGGCGGATTCCTCCCCCGCACGAACTGGAAGAGCTTCCGGTCGCCGTCCTTGAGCCACTCCACCTTGTGTAGGAGGGTGCGGTCCACACTGTGGTTGCACCGCAGAACGGCAGAGCCTCCCCGCATCACGTACGGCGGGGCGTGCAGCTTCACGTGGAACGCACCCGCTCCACCTGTTGCGAAGATAATAACGAAGAGACGAATGGTTTGAAGAGTGGTCGGTCTTCCATTAAGTGAGAGTGCACTAGGGGTTTGGGCCACGACCTCACTCCTATTATGGCCTGATAACAAGCCACGCAATTAGGGTGACGTCGAAAGGGGCTGTCTGTAAATTATGTAACGCGAGATTTAAGGGACAACGGAGAGTATGATATAGCTCTACGGCCTGTTTAGTAGGGGTAAGGGATTGAATGTTCACTCGGGCTGACGTAAATGTAAAGGGACTATTGAAATAAGGTAGTCTTCCCATGCGTTGCTAATTGTAATTTATGCCCCTAAGTGACGGAAATAGTCAAAGACAATAGTAGAAATCACGTCGTCAACAGCCCCGTTTGCAAACCAACAATTATCGTATTGCTGATAAGCGAACACCGTCAAGCAAAGTAAGATGTAAATGTATTCTACCAGAAACAGGTAAGACCTGGCAGAGAACCATAGTCTGAGCAGTTGCATCTCCTTAAATGTTGCACATGTTAAATCAGAAGAAATATAACTCTCATATTAGACCTTGGGCTGCGATTTTGACAGGATTGTTGCGTGCAAAGTAGTGTTGAGTCACAAGTTTGAAAAATAAGTGTAGTTTCATTCACAATCAAATTTTACAGGCATTGAAAATCTCATTCTCTCTACATATAGCTAAAACTGTTGTTAGGCAGCATTTTAGGTACATTAAAAGTTTTGGCACATTTATTTTTCTTCATGTTTACACTGCAGTGCTTTAAACTACTATATTTATCTATTATGCTTATCTTTAACGTGAAAAATCGTAATTAATTGCATATACTTGGAGTTTGGGTAACAATTGGTGATTGTGCACTGAAGTTTTAGCAGGACCAAATTCAAGACGGTATTCCTCGTGGTAGCAAGAAATAATATCGTTAATGGGTGCCAATTTAGAAATTATAATAAATTAGGCATACATAGATCTTTCATACCATCATACATACTATTAATGCAAAATTCTGTGAATATAAGGGGATCGAGATGGTACGGGGGCTAACGTACTGGCTTCCCACCCTGAGGGCGCGGGTTCAAATCCCGGCGGTGTTGAATATTTTTCAGAGGTATTTCGATCCCTACTTGAGGTACTTTGTGGCGGGCCCTTTGAGTGAGTACGCCGTCCGTCGGATGGGACGTTAAACTGCGGACCCCTTGGCGCCTTTCGTAAAGAGTAGGCTAATGCCGACGCCGGGTTTCTCTCCACCCTTCATACTGTCCATCCCCTATGGCGCAAATGACCTCAGGTGTCAGTCGCCTCCCCTAAAAACTACTACTACTACTACTACTGTGAATATAAGTGCTAAGTTATAAAGCGCAGGTATATCAATGAGGGATCAATGGCACTTAGTCAATTTCGTCAGATTAAGTACACTCGCGCAACGACAATATGTGAGTGTGGCCACAGCTTGAACAGCTACATTCAGTGAAAGCCAGAATACGTAATTTCTGCAATATTAATTGTTTCTAGTTTTATTGGTTTCTTCACCATTCATGAAAAGTACCCATATGAACATCCGAGTCATTTTCGCAAAGGCGTTTCTTCTTACCAAGCAAAAAATGAAACCTTAAGATCCCTTGCTTATTATATAGAAAAACTTCTTATTACATGGAAAAAAAAGTATATATATTTAAAAATTTTGTTTAAAATATTTGCAAGAATCATTGAGAGACCTTTTCCATCTCTTCTCTCTGGTCACGTCACCAAGTGCCTTCTTACATGAATATTTTCCTCACGTTTCAATTTCCACGCGCTGTGGTTTTATCAACGGCCGGTTCAAATAGAGAAACGTGCCTAATTGGCTTGTTCAGACGGCCGCGTTTGTGTTTTCTTCCTCGGCATTGATATCGCTTCCTATTGGGAGATCGTTTGAAGTCCGCAGTTAAAAGGGAAGTCCACGGGTAAAGGAAAGGACTGCCGCCGATCAATTATTTGCATTCCGAATATTCTCACGGTAGTTCCACTACTCATTGGAAGGAAAGAGAAGTCCATTTGGATTGAATTAAGTCATGGTTGACGTTCCAGAGAAACACGATCAGAAGATATGGAATAAGATGTAACTATATGGCATTAATCGGCCATTATGTTTTTAAATAGATACTATGTCATGTAAAATGCATAGACATTGTCAAACAACAGAGCCCTATAACCAATTTTATCATTCTTTAAGCATATGAAGGTAAATGTTGGAATTTATGTCCCAGAGAATTTTGCTTGTGCATGGGTTGTCGAAAAAAACTGCCAGAGATGGTTGAATGCTACGTGCATTTATTTTTAGCATTATTTTTTATCATTTATTTACTATGCATTGATTTTAGGAATGCAAAAATAGGCCAGTTTTTGCATATGGCATTTCATTATTACCATTTAAAGAAAATTTTCCATGAAGTTTTGAGTAATTCCTTTAACACATTACATCCGAAGTCCTAAGGATTTATATAAAAGCCAAATATTTGAATATGTCCGGCTCTTCTTTATTTTTACCCACCGTATATTCAATTTAAGTGAAAAGGCGACACTGTAAGACTACGCTCTTCGAGCGCTACGAATTTATTAGTCTTGAGCTACTCTTTTTTACCTTTGTAGCATAAAGTCGTAAAACTGATTATGATAAAAAAAACTGACACCAATTCATATATAATAGCTTCAGAATCCATCACGTTCCGTAACTTAAAGTTTGAGGAATTCAAAAAAAGGTAAAATAAATCAATGCGGAGAGTAAGATAAACGAATGACTCAGGAGACATAATTATATGTTGGTGCTAATTCCTGATTTACGGAAAAAAAACTGGAGAAAAGAATAGGTATAATTTATTTTACCTCAGGAATACTTTTCATATATTATGACTTTCCAAGTAAAGATAAATGCCAGTACACAAAAAGCGCATACGAGCACGCTTTCTTCTTCAGTCAAAGCATATACCACGCAGAAAAGCACATGAAAATCCAACGGAGTCATTTGCGTTCAATAAACACTTGAAAGTCATCTAAAAAGATCCTCATTTAGGTCAAACACGGTAAACTTATACTGAAATCTAATGTCTTGTCCAATTAAACTTATTCACTCAATAACTAAAGAAACGCCATTTTGAATTGGCGTTGCACACACACAGTAAAGCAGTTTGTTCACGTTTGTTCTTACAAGAACTTACCACGTAAGATGAGACGATATAATTAATTGATGGCAGCCACGCTATCATTCGACAAATGAAGATTAATTGCAGAGTGAGTCCCATCATGCTAAACTAATGACATTTTGGTTAATATTTTTCAAACAACATGAGAGTAGCCACTCGCCTTTTTTGATTAGAATTTAAGTTTCTGGGTGCGTCTTAAAAGAGACGAAATGGCTAAAAAAAATGGTGATTTTTTCTCTTTTGACAATTGAATTGTGATGACATGTTGTCGCACAGAAATTTTTTTGTCAGCAGTTATAATAGTAATCGGTATCTAATGGCCTTGCAATTTAATTTTCATTCAATAAAAAAATATGCCTGAAAATATTTTAGCCTTTCGGATAAAAAGAAAATAAAGGGGAAATTAGTTTGGTGTGCCTTCACCCACTGCCACATATTCTAGCGGTTACTTGAATTCTACTGAAATATATCTAATTAAGCGTTAGAACAGGCTGTGACGAGGGAGCTTGGCAGCTTTCCAGGTGTCGCCTTCCAGAAGGCGTACGAGTTGTGGAAAACTCGCTGGCGGCAGTGTGAAGCAGCGAACAAGGGTGCTACTTCGAAGGCTTTTGAGTGTTTCTAACAATTCAGGAAATAAATGTTTTTCAATCAATTCAGTCCTTCTAACTTTGGTACAGTCCTTGTTTAATCATCTACATTCAAGTTAAAGAATTTCCGAAATAAATGACTCATGCGTAGGTGTGAAAGCATTCAAATTCAATGAATAACGTACGAAATGTTTGCTTTAATATTCAGTCCCCTTTGTTTCATAAATAATAGGAGAATTAAGTCAGCAAAATCACCTTACCACGCAACTCTCTATCAGATTTGAATCACCGCGGCACCTTCAAAGTCACGTAATGAATGAGTTCCATTTGAACAAAAATTTTCTTTTCTTTATCCCTCCGGGTTTCCAAACGGGTGGTTCCCTCTACCTGTTCGCGACTTAGAGACAGAGAGAAAGAGAGAGAGATGGAAATTTGGATTTGAGTGCGAAGCGCGAGTTTAATATTCACTGATTCCGTTAGCCGTTCCAGTGATAAAGGGGAAGAAATCACCCTTTCCCTTTCAATCTTTCTCTTATTCTACTCGGCAAAATATTTCCCCAGCCGTCGTCGGGGTGTCTGACATTGTGAATGAAGGGTCATGAACACCTTTAGAGACGACCTCATTTATTGTCCCGCCTCCCATCCTCCACCCGGAATGTAAGAAAATAGAGGGAGGCGGAAGGGGTGTAGGGGAGAAGGGAGATAAAAGGGGAAGGAAAGCAAGGCTGGAAAATTCGGGACTTACTCGCAAAGAGGTCTCTCTTCCACTCCTACCACACAATTCCATTCCTTGCTCCGTCTCCTCACTCACTTTCATTCGGCGGATGCGGGAAATTAAACTCCGCTTCTCTCGGGAGCGTCGGGGGGAAAAAAAAGCACGGGAAGGCATTCTGTCGTCAACATTTTTCTTCCGTTTTCTCGCGTTTCATTTGCCGGTTGACGGCGGAAGGTAAAGGGGGAAAATAATTTTATTTTCTTGGCGGTTGAAAGGGTATTCATATCGTCAGCGGCAATGTGAATTTTTCGCTCCAACTTCCCGGACCATGTCTTTTGTTTGCGTGTTTTTACTTCGTCCACATCTTCCCCCGCCAACTTAAAAAAAATCAGAGGAATCGTTTAAGCGCATTATTCCCTGTACCCTCGGGGGAATAAAAATACACTATCCTCCTCCAACGGTGTGCCCTTGAACGTGCCAAGTGATCGCGTGGGTGATGAAGATTGGAATTTAGTACCACTTCCATCTCAAGTTTTGGTTTCAAAACCACCGCCTCAGAAAGAGTTTTAAATAGTGAATCGAAATGCTTCTTCCATCAGAGGATGACGTAAATGGCACTAGATCAAGGTTTCGCTGCTCAGATATGTGCATTCAGACGTCGGGGAAAGGGGGTCGCTCATGCTATGAGGTCATACTGGAGAAACTAGGGCGAAAGTCTTCTCGGCAACGGAGGGCGCAAGCGAGATTAACACTTTGAGAAAGACAAGGAGTTTACTTGAGGTTTGTCCCTGACATCAGATGAATTATCGGGACCCTTTCCCCCAATTAATCGGCATATCACACCACCTGATTAAAATGAAAACAAGAGACTCTGAAACAAAACGATTTGAATAATCTTTGTTCCCATGCAAATTTCACGATCACGATAAAATCAAATTAAACTATCTTAATTAAAAGTTGGCCATTTTCCACAAAATAAAATATAATTCGACCGGTTTAAATGTAACTACGTCATCGTCAGGCCATCACCTGTCAATAACGGAAGACGTAACTTGGATTTAAAGGTTTAAAACTGATACCAATGACCAGAATTGAGTTTGCACATGAAATATTCATGCCATGTGCTCTGAGACAAAATATTCGACAAACGGCTAAATAGTATACAACATTTACTTTCCATAATAAGAAAAATTGCTAGAAAAATTTTCGGATCAAATATTATTTTTTCTGTATCTCCACCTCCTTGTTTTTCATTGGAATGCTTGGGCGAGTTTTAATTGTTCACAACAGGCGTAAAATCACTAAACCACATTAGTGAATCCGAAGGATATGTTGATAAGAGATTCTAGAGCTCACCAATAATTAGTCCAACGACGTGTGAACTTATTTCCTGTAAGACGGGAGTGAGAGAGACAGTTTCTTTTCTTCTGCCAATTGTAGTTTCCCATGAAGAACTATGGTTAAAGCAGGAGGTGTTCAAATTTATCCAAATTTAAATCCTAAAACTCTGGCCAGCGGTTAAATACAATAAAACTTAAACAAAACATGGAGTTTTTAATTATAGAATATACGAATTATTCCATGAAGATACGTTTACGTACGCTATCATTAAAATATAATCACTCGATATTTCAGTAAAAGCAGATGAGTTTGATAAAAGTTTTTCAATGATATAATCCACGGGATAGTTATCAGAGAGCATATTAAAACCACAGGTATTGCAATTACCCACTAGATATTTTATTTCAACACTACCGGTTTCTATGTTTTCACATCATCATCAGGTGTCTGATGATGATGTGAAAACATCGAAACCGGTAGTGTTGAAATAAAATATCTAGTGGATAATTGCAATACCTGTGGTTTAAATATGTTACGCTTCCACCATATCACGCCTGAGACCTCATCATTCATCAGAGAGCATAATTAACTAAAGGGAACTATGAATGTCGTTTATCATATTTTTGTGGAGCCTTCGATATAAATATAAATAATATGTATATAGTATATAAATAAATATAAATATATATATATATATTTATTTATATATACATATAGTATATATACATAGTATATATATAGTATATATAGTATATATATAGTATATATATAGTATATATATATATATATATATATATATATATATATATATATATATATATATATATATTACCACATTAATTTACTATAAGGCATATATAATACGCTTTCGTTACATATTCCTTCCTAAATCTCGGTGTTATGCAAACTGCACAATCAGAACAATCTAAATAAGCTGTTTCAAGTAAGATTGTAATCGAAATAAAGTAAACATTAAAAATCAGTGTCTCTGAATGGTTACATAAACAACGATTTTAATTTTAAAATCACAATACCTGTTATTATATAGTTGTATGACGGGGAATTATAATATAACAGCAAAGGTTTTTCACACTTATGAAGTGAAGTTTGAAGGAATAGTCTGAGTCGGAAGGTGTTTCAAAACTCGTCACAAGTCAAGACCAAAATGGGTTGGATGCGAGAGGAAGGTGACATCTAACTGCGCCTGGGAGAACGAGAGAAGAATGAAGTAGACACGGGTCGGTGAGTAAACGCAAGGCACCAAAGGCCTCATACGTATGAGGAAGACAGAAACATCAAAGGTTCATTTGCGGGAGTCGCAACAAATGTTCCATGAATCGGAACTCGCTCCTGCCTCCCCCGGGCCAAACACCACGGGAGAGTAAGGAAAGAGGCAGACGCGAGCATTACCGATGAAGAAAGGCTTTGGGTGAAGTCCGTGGAATGGGCGAGCGCACCCATCGGCTTATTGAGAACACCTCGAACTCTCCAAATGCACCTCACGCCGAGAACCCTGGTAACAAGTTCATTTCACTCGGTTGCCCGTCTTTCCTAGGGACTTCCATCATCCCTTTCCTGCCCTTTGGCTCCCTTACCCATCTCCAGCAGATCTTTTCTTTTAAGACCACAACTGCATGGTCATCATAAACATCACCCTCAAAGTTCCTTCAAAGGATTAAGGTATGGGACTGTAAAACCCAAGCATTAGGGAAAAAGTATCCTAAGATAAAATGTATCCCAGTAATTTTGTTGACGATTGATAACTGACGGTTGGAAGCATTTTAAAGTGGCACCAAATCGATGGTAATCAAATTATTTTTGCAGTATAAGGCAAATACTTACTACCTTGCACCGAATCGTACTCTGAAACTGTACTGTTAGACAAATTGAATACTTCTCAGAATATACGTATAACTTAAGGCTAAATTAGTGAAATAATAATGCTAGATTATAATTTTGAGGAAGAAAATTTGTTGAAAATTTAAGCGAAGAAGAGTTTTCATTTAGAACACTCCGATGTAAATCGCCAAAAGTTCACTGATCTCGTCATTATTTATTTACCTATATCAGTTTTGGAATTATTTGATCTCGGATATCTAAATAACTTTAAACTCATGCCTTTACGTGAGTAAATAATAAATGGAATTGACTATTGGACAATTTTAATTGATTCTAAATAGTGATTGGTGTTTTTAAATTGTGGTACATTTAATATTCTCCACTGTGGAGTTATACTATATATACAGTATTTTAATAGAAAATGGATATTTAATGTATCATATATTTCCGGAACTCCATATCGTTTATTTTGCCCAAACATTTGGTGTGGAAATTCAATTAAATGTATTCTAAGTATTCACTTAAGTCTTTATCTCGAATGGTGCGTGCAAATCGGTGGAACATTGTTAGTCCAATCAGGGGTATGGTTGGTTTCAAAAAGCTCCAGCTTACGCTGATACATTTTGATCACATCTGCTAAATTCTTCCTCCCACAAAACATTCAAAACATGCATTTCAAATGATCATAAATAAGGTTCGGCGATGCCGAGAGGAAATACTCTGCAGATGATCCATTTGTCCCAAGACGCCTTTTAAAATGCAACCGAATTCCAAACGCAATGAACCGGCGTGAAAGTCAAAGATAAGAGTAATTTTAGCCACCAAATGAAGTAGACACATGGAAATTCAAAAGACACACTCATGCACAAGGCTGGTGAGCTACAGCCAACTAATCCACGAATGCACAAAGAATTAGCGAATTCTTAACGAATTAAGTCCCCTGGATTAGGATGAAGTGCGAGACACCCCAAAAATTGTTGTGATAAAAAATTCAAAACTATCGGAAAATTAGATATGAATGAAAGTGGATGTTGACGATACTGCACGAGCATACAACCGAGGATCTTATGATCTTATAGATCACATAGATTTTCCTGACTAAGCCAATGGGAAAAAAGAAAACTCTATTCTCGTTCTTCAGATTTCACACTATGGTACCAAAAGTCGAGTGACACGTGGTGCTACCGAAAGAGTTATTGGATCTGGTTCGCTACAGCCTCCCGCGATCACAAACTGCGCCCCCGAGAAAAATCGAATTATGGGAGCAACGATATCGATAACGCTCGAAAAATAATCTCAGATTGCGACCCGGATCTCTAAAAATAAGAACCTTAACTAAATTTTAATCCAATTACGGATGCTTGCGACGGTTGGTTAAGAAAGTTTTCAAGGGAAAGGTGTTCAGATGCGATTACTTAAAATTTTTCCCATGAGTTGAAAGATAGGGAACCCTATTGGAGGAGCTCTTTTCTAGGCAAAAAGGAGGTAGGCATTCCACTTTCCCAAACCTCCCTCCTTCGGATATTCCCCTGGTCTTTTATTGGTTTCGGGGAGAAGATGCTCTAAATGTTACAATCCTGCCAAATATATCACTAGTAAGTGTCTACAGTAGCCTTTTACTTTCTCATATAAGCTAATCTCATAGCCATGATTCACTCCAAGCACGACATTTACTAAGGTTTCTGATCCGTTTTAGACGCACTATTTTATGGAGATTGAATTTAATCTGCAATTTTCTCCTTCGGAGGGATTTCATTCAGATATATCTTGCTAAACCGTCTTCCTCACCACGTCTATGATAAAATCTTTGAGCGACTGCACTTTCTCTTCCTCAAACTATCTTAAGGAAAAGCTCGAGCTTAACTCATCCTTGATATTAAACCTTCAGGGTTGATCTCAATTGGAGATGAACCTCCCGACGATGGTCTGGGGTTTCCGATAGCCTGTTACCATCATTTCCCAACGAACTCTCTTACTGAAGTGCACTGAAACAAGCGACCCCAAATTACATTTGTAAAAGGGTTGGAGAACTCTTTAAGGCCCTTAATTACTTCCCGGTCTTGCCTGATAATGAGATAAAGGATAATCAGTCGGTTCAGTATTAATTCTATTGATATCAACGAGACATCTGAGTAGACTAAGCCAATTTCATCTCGCTGGCCATTAAATTTTCCATAATACAGGCTCGATAATAAATGGAGATATACACGCTCAAGTTCACCATCATCTACACTATCTATTAAACAATGATGCTTTATCATTAAAATAAAAAAACATACAAGACTATGATCATAGTTTTAAACAAGATCCATCTCATTAATCAGGAAGGTACTGAAGTAAAAACGTTAGATTTTTATGAGCTTTGGACAGATTACTCGTCGGCAGGGATATGTAACAATAGGAATAATATACTGAAATCTTCTTTTTACGTGCGATTCGCGAGGAGGGTGAGCGTAGTAATGAACGGAGCATGACTCATCATACGTATGTATATGTGTGTGTGTGTATATATATATATATATATATATATATATATATATATATATACATACATACATACATACATACATACGTATACATATAATTGGTACCTACAAAAATGCCGAATTATTTGATTTCTTTCAAGAGTAAGATTTAAAAAATGTTTCTATAGTAAATTTTTCTACCTAAGCTTCAAACGACCATCCTAGTCTTAATCTACTTATTATAGTCTATTGACGGTTTAGTTCTTTACGGATAATTTACGGGATCCTTCCTCGGTGGTCCCTGAGGCCCTTGAATTCTACCGGAACATCACATTTTCATTTCCTCCTACACGGTATTTTCCTCTGACGTAATTCCCCATGGATATTACGGAATTTCAAAAGAAAACTATGCTCCATAAATGCACTTTTAATGAATCGTTTCCTCACTTCCTGAATTTTATTGTTGGCAGGAAGCAGACCCTACTCTTGAGAGGATGTCTCTTTCCTCGCTATATAATTCTTGCATGTTACATTGAAAGCGATCCGGCATCCCAGGAAAAATATTCAAATGCTTGATCCTGTTCTAGCTACGAGGGTCATCCGGAAAGTAGTACCCGTTCGTGCCGCATGAAGTGCTGACGACGCGAGTAGCCGCTGGACGAGGTCAGATAGCTTCAGTGGCTTGTCTGCCTTCTCTGAGCCAAGTTGCGTGACGCTAGCATTGCCTGTGTTGTTTCTGTGATTGTTTACAATGTTTAAAAAAATTGAGAACGCCGCCAGTTGTGAAGTGAGGGCAGTGATTAAATTCCTCAATGCAAGAAACGTTCGCCCATGTGATATTCATCGCCAATTAAAGGAGGTGTATGGAGACAATGTAATGGACGAGTCGTCTGTTCGGCGGTGGTGTCGCAACTTCAACATGGGGAGGGGGAACACACACGACGATGAGCGTTCGGAGAGACCGTCTGTCATTACAGACCAACTGGTGAGCTCAGTTGACGAATTCGTGAGGAACGATCGGCGCGTCACAATTGATGACATCTGTGAGCATTTTCCCAATGTTTCTCGAACAATTGTTCATGAAATTGTTAAACACCATCTGCATTATGCAAAAATTTGTGCAAGATGGGTCCCTCGCGTATCTCAATGAGCTGGCGGCGAAGGACTATGCAGCAGGAATACAGAAACTTGTCACACGTTATGACAAATGCCTTAATTTGCTTGGAGATTATGTTGAGAAGTAGTTTAAAGTATCCTCTTTCAAATAAAATTTTTTATGTTTGTTAATATTTACTTTTGTGTCTTTATTTCACGAACGGGTACTACTTTCCGGATGACCCTCGTATCTTTATATTGCGTGAACATACTCGTAGCTATCTTGTCTTTCGCTGCCAAACATGGATTGGGCTAGAAAAATATTACAGCTTGCTTTCTACCTTATGCCATCGCATAAGTTATAATAGTCGATTCAGGGTTGTATTGGGCAGGAAAATTTTGCTTGGGTTTTGAAATTTAGAATATAATCAGAATTTAATAAGTAAAAGTTTTACAAGGCACCATACAGATAGGCATGCAAAATGCCAAATTAATTCGTGGGGTGGCATTGCAGGAAGCGGATACTATGGGGGAAATAGTATGCCCTTTGGCCCAAATAATTCATGCATATTCTATTTAAAAGATATTTAAAAAAAAGGCACAGCAGATCAAGTTCGGAAATAAAAATTCCCCGAAATTATAAGGGAAACAATGAACAACTCTCTTCCAATAGATTTCGAAATAAAGAGGGGGATAACCACGCCATTTAATTTATTCAAAGTGAACTTTGTAATTGTTATGACGACTGAAAAAAACTACTCTAGCATAGAACAATAAAGGTTTTTATTAATCTAAACAGTTTGAATTTGTATTAGAGTCATTAAAAAATGGTATTAAAATATTTACTTTTAAGTAAGGGGAAACTAGATTTATAATATTTTAAACAACACCATAGAGTTAAATACATATTTATTTAGGCAAAACTTTGTATTTATAAACATATTTTAGGTAACACCTTATTAATGCATTACTAGTGTATTTGAGTCCATTTTGAGAATGATTCACGAATACACGTTTTGCTCTTGGGATGTTGCCTAGGGGAGTTCAGAAGATATTTTTATAACACTAGGAGTGCTATATCGGTGTAACTATGATATCAGAATAACTAACTTGATGAAATTTATTTTTCGTGACCTTTTGCCTTTTTTTGCTTCAACGCTCATTATAGTCTTCTCCTTTATATTAGCAAGCATTTGCAGGTTAAAAAATCCATCTCAGAGCGATTGCAAGTTCAATATCTTTTCTGTATGCGATATAAATTTTTAGTTGAGCTAACATTAAATAATTGCTTCGTATATCTTGGTTATATGGGTAGATTTCAATAACAATAGATGACGCAAAATATAATTTAAAACTATTTTATTTGTCACCCCTATGTAATTCAAAAAGGAGGCAGTATTAAGGCTTCCAAATGTTTGAACCCTATAAATCTGCCAGGTCTTACCTCTCAAAGCCTTCTTTACGATGAAGTTTTCTTTTTAATTCGTAAAGCCAGTATATTTATACACACTTCTGTCGTATACATAATAGGTGACACGAAATCAGTGATTTTATGTAGATAATGTTTTGTGAGTCGGAGTGATTAAAACCTTTTATCACTGCGTTCAATTCAATGTAAAGCCTTTTAAGCACAATTGTTACAACGAAAATTAATAACAATATCAAAATAAACATGGTTTTGCCTCATCTACGCTACCTATTCTTAAGTAACTTTTCAATATTGGAGATAGTCCTTCAGTTAAAAGTAAATATACATTTTCATTATATCACAGAGGTGTAAAAAAAACAGTCTAGCGCCCTCGGCTCACATTTTCTGTTTGAATCACTCCACTCCTCGCCAGACCATGCATCGTTCCTTTATAGCACCCAAGCTCGCGTTCTGTGAGTCGCACGCCCGTCCCCACATATTCTTTGCGTGCGCGGAGCCGTTAAATGCTCTGCACAGAAGGTTCTTTCTTTCGAGAAGAATAGAAAAACAAGAAAGCCGTTGAGAATAGAAGCCCTGGTTGGAGTATGACGCAGGTTATAGCATGGGTTGGCAAGCGTTGGAAAAGGACAAGGCGAGCTTCCCTCCGACTGACGGCTTACGACACTGCGAAATAAAATACGACACTGGCAAAGGGAAATACTTTTGAGCATATCTGAACTGGATTAAGTCTACCGTGTTTGAGAAAATATTTACTTTCGATTATAGAAGAATATTTAATTTATTATAGGATAAAATAACCCAGAAAACTTGGACGGAACTTGTTAACAGCTGAAATTTTCCATGGTAAAATGAATCCAGAGTGTCTTCAACCTGGATGATCGGTTGAACAACATGGTTCGGTGAATATTGATACTTATAATCCACCATATCTACCTTTAAGCATAATTTAGAAAATAAGGACAGGTTGATCGGCCAAAAATTTAGCCAACAAGTCATACCAAAAGAAAAATCTTAGTGACTTTCGTAAAAGAAAAATCTCAGTCATTTTCGTACTTTCTATTAAGCATGTTACGACTATTCCCCATATAGTATTACATTTGTGCTATCATTTTGTGAAATTACTACCGCTTTTTGTTTTAATGTGAGTTCTTCACACTAATTTCTCTGTTCACTAAGCTATAAAGTGAATTATTTTTGAAGTTATAAACACACCAATGTCTAAATTGAAGTGAGAGAATGCTACGCATATGTATATAATGTAATTTTTCAGATTTAATGCTTCGGTTTCATCATTTAACCACGCCTCCACACTTTGGCCAACTTCCTTGTGTACTTGGTGAAACACACTTTCCTTTACCCAAAGGTCATCTCAGATTAAATAATAAATGGATAAATTTCATTACAGATTCAAAGGAAAGGTTTTACATCGTGTCCTCACTTGAGAGGTCAGAAAACGTTTTCATCATTATAACAAAAATTTAATCGTCGAGCAAAAGTAAAGGTTTCCACGTTATTTCCTCCATTATTTAAGTCAGATTAATTTCTCATATAGCTAAATTCCGATTACCAAGAAACTCTGAAGCAAACCTAATAGGTTTCATCACGGCGAAAAAGTAAAAATGGAAACTTAAGGGTTGAGAAGCAAATAAACCGTCACAGGGAAAGTACGAGGGGGTCACGCTTTTCCACGGACTTCCCGCGGGTACTTCGATAGAGGATAAAGAGAGAGAGAGAAAGAGAGAGAGAGAGAAATAGAGAGAGAGAGAGAGAGAAATAGAGAGAGAGAAAGAGAGAGAGAGAAAGAGAGAGAGAGTAATAGAGAGAGAGTAATAGAGAGAGAGAAAAAGAGAGAGAGTGGGAGGAGCGTGACGTGAGATAAAAAAGGGGAAGAGAAATAGAACGGACAAAATAGCTCGGGTGGCCGCCACGTATCGGCTCGATCTCCTTCCTTTTTTTTTAGTCTTTTACGGCGACCGACCGCACGGGGCGGATATCCGTGCAGCGGAGGTGGAGGAAGATTGGGAGAGGGGATGAAATCTCTAACCGCGACGGAGACGAAGTGCTGGCCGGTTACCTCCGCCCGGGAGAGGGAATGGGATTGCTCCCAGACGCGCGCAGCTGATCTCAGGAACACGTTCTTCATTTCGTGTACGACCCGGATTATTCCCTGGGATTATCATCCTTCTTCCCATCCCTGTGCCTTCCCTGGTTCTCTCATTCTCTCTCTGTCTCTCTTAATGTTTGGTGGCCGGAGAAAAGCGAGCAGTCCCCGTCGGCAGGCGTAAATTCGTCTCCCTATTACGGCGGCGCACTGTGGGAATGGAGGAGTCATCAAACCTTGTAAATGTCTCACGTAATGAAAGTTCATTTGAACAAGGAGAACACCTATTGTGACCTCATTTTTTAATTTCTTACAGCTTATACTTTCTTTATGAACGCTTATACGTCCAGGATGAAGTGTTAGCGTTTGTATTGTGTAAACTTTCATTATTGTAGACGTGACCTCCCATTACCTCATGGCTTTCTGATATCGAATATTGGTTTTACTGATATGTCTTATTTTACTTTTAATGACATGATGATACAGTGATAATATGTTTTAAATTTTTTTCCAGCTAGAAAAACAATTAAAGCAGTTTATTTTCTTTTCCGTTGGATAATGAAGGAACAAGCATAGATGAAATTTCATTCCCCTACTTTTTTTTAAATTGCATATGCATTAACGGAAGATAGTTCTGCCAATGTGAACTTTCAAGAATGCGGTCTAATGCCAGTGATTCAATTAGTCTTAATGTTCTAAGTTTTTCCAACTAGGAAAATAATTAAGGTAAGTTCTAATTTTTTTCAACAGTTTATGATTGGTGACCATAAGGATGAATAAAATTTTGCGCTTCAAAAACTTTTGAATTTGGATAATTATGCTTGAATTTCAAAAACCAGTTATGCCGATGAAATTTCAAAAATTTATTTACACTCCATACTTTTTATGGTTGACTATTTCCACGGTAAGGAAATATTCAAAGAAAACGCCAATCAAGACTTCAGCCTGTGCGAAAGCGTGCAAACTTGAGTGACAAGGGAAACATGATGTAGATGCTTCATATTTTCTTATGCATGACACTCAACTTAATTCAAAACACGGCCTGGTTAAGACGTGAACTATCAAAAACTAATTAATACCCCGATCGATGTAAAGACGAAATTGCTCTAGAGCTACAATCATCATATTTTAAACTCCTCACAGTGGAGGAAAGAAACTAACACTTAACTTTCTCTTATTGTATCAACACTGATGTTTAATGAAAAATACATTTAATTTTAGTAACGGCGCGCTAATTTGGCCGATTAAATTATAAGGCTTGAGGAGATTTTATGCAGTCATAAGAGGCTTGAAAACTCATCTTACAGTCAATGTTATGCAATGGAAAATTAATACTATTGAAAATTAGATTCATTTAATCAGCTCCCATGCATGGCCATACGGCGAAACGCAGTGTATCATGCAATATTAGACTGACGGCTGGTTTGGTATTATTTTTTCTAAGTGATCTCATCTCTCATGGTAGCAGCTACTCCGAGAAATAATTTATTACTTAAAATCTGGTAGAAATAGCAACTAATTATTTCCCTCCTTGTGAAGATCTTCCATCATCTGAGTAGTATAGTCGTAATATTTCCAAACCTGCAGTGAATTAACTAACAAAGAAAATGCTAATAAATACCCAGATTCCTGTATTTCGAGGCATTTACGATATTTCCCAACTCTGCTGCATACTCCAAATATAAATTCAAGACAGAAACTTTCCCTTGGTTCTCATTTAAAGGTAAACGGGAGTGTTATATGCTGGATAAGACAATTTTAAAAAAATCGTGTTCAAACAGTCGTTCTGGACGGTGTATCATCCGATACTGTTAAGGTCACGTCGGGTGTACCACAGGGAAGTGTCATAGGCCCCCTCTTGTTTCTTATTTACATAAATGACCTCAGCACCGTGGTTAATAGCAGGCTCCGTCTTTTTGCTGACGATGCGGTGATTTATGGGGACATTCGAAGTCGCGATGACAGAGTCACGTTAGCTAACGACCTAAATGCAATCCAGACTTGGTGCGATACATGGCAATTGGAATTAAATTTGAAGAAATGCGTAGCAATACATTTTTGGGAAAAGAGTAACACCCCACCATTTAGTTACAAAGTGAAGCAAACAGAAATCGCCAGGGTAGATTCCTTTAAATACTTGGGTGTAACCATTACTCACGATCTGTCCTGGGGAAAGCACATACGGAAAATATGCGGTCGCGCTAATAAAAAATTGGGATTTGTAAAAAGAGTGCTGGGTAAATGTGACGAAAAAGTGAAGGAACGATGTTTTATTGCCCTAGTCAGGCCCCACCTAGAGTATGCTGCCAGTATATGGGATCCTAAAGAGATTAATTTAATTTCAGAATTGGAACCAGTTCAGCGGAGGGGGGCTAGATTTGTCAAAAATTGCTATGAACAACGCAGTAGCGTAACTACTTTGCTAGAAAATTTAGGCTGGGATTCCCTTACACAGCGGCGTTTACAATATAGGTTAAACTTATTAAAAACATTTAAAGATGGGTCCTTTTCCGATGACATCAAGAACATAATACGAACCCCAACGTATTACGGGCGGAGGGATCACGAATGTAAGATTAGAGAGATTGACTGCAGGACAGACAGATTTAAATGGTCATTTTTTACGAGAACAATAAGAGACCAGCATTCTTTTAATCGAAATCGCCCAGGATCCGGCTCGACATAATAAGTATTACCTATGAGGTAGCGACTGCGCAGGGTTATACGCTTACATTTATATTTTTTATATATATATTTTTTTTTGCAGGTTTCCCTTACCTTTCCCCATTTGAAAAACCCTAATCCCCTCATCCCTTACCGTTTCCTCATGGTGCTGCACCCCCTGCCACACACCTTTTTGGTGGCTTGCAGGGTATTGATGCAGATGTAGATGTAAAGGATCATATTTAGTCACCAGATATAGAATTAGGATAGTATACATCGATGTCTGATGTCATTCATTTTTCTCTAAATCCGAGATAGGGATATGTCAAGTTTCAACGTAACAACTGTGAGGACAGATAAAAACAAGAGCGAAGAGAAAAATCATCAAATATATAAGAACCTATCCTAGACCAAGCTCAAACATGTGCAAATTATAAATGATAATCAACAGTTTTGAAATTGAATCAATGCAAAATGTTGATGTTACACCTGGGACAGCAAACAAGCGAAACAGTTAATCAGAGTCGAGATAACCCTTACGCCGCTCACGAGTTTATTAACGACACAATTGGAACCACTCGGGAGGAGGAGGTCCACCTTCCGATTTCGTCAACCTAATTTGGATAAACAGTCCCCGTGGGTTGGCCCAATCGCCATATTTGCTCAGCACACACGGTCCAATCGACTGATGAACCGACCCTTTATCAATGAGTGCGTCCATTACATTAAGCTCGCGGGCACGGCGCAAATTGCTGGCGAAATCAAATCCCTAGTCTCTAGGTACTGCGCCAGGCTGGCTTCGATTCTCCCCCCCCATTTCCCCTCACCAAACTCTTTTCCCTCCCTTTCTCCCTCGCAACCTCCACTCCCTAGTGTGGGGGACGGGGGAGTTGTTCGTTGGGCGGGGCTGCTAGGGCTGAGAGAAGGGGATGAGAGGAGTGGAAAGGACGCAAAACTTGCGCAAAGAGAAGATTGATTCTCAGTATTTTCGCGAGGCCGCAAGGGTCTTTCTCTCTCTCTCTCGATGCGAGACTACTGTCCCGGGACGAATCCCAGAAGACTGGTCAGGAGAGCCAGTCCGACGTTCTTCTACTTCAAAATATAAATAAATCCTTGGAGATAATCACGAGGCCGTTTATTTTTCGCAAACTTTCTCGTTCCCAAATTCTCCCTTTTCAACCCTGTTTTTCGATCTGTTTGGCGCGATGCGCACATACAGGTATCCCAACTTCCACTGATCCACCTTCGGGAACCCGAGGGCGCTCTCGGGACATTCAATCATTCAGGGAACGGCGACCATCCTCCGGGGAAGAGCAATCAGGGATGCTAATATAATATTTTCACTCTCGTTCCCCACTCATTCCTTCCACCTTCCACCCTGCCCGACCAACTCACCTCCACCACCACAGCCTCATCCTTCAATACCATCACTGATCGATTGGGTTTCGCGGACAGCCCAACCAACACTTCCCCCTCCACCCTCCTCCTCCTACATCCATCCCGCCCATTCCCAAGGTCACCATCATTTCCCCTTCCTCTTGCGTTCCCTAACCCTCATCCCTCACCTACCTCCACACCTCATCTGCTCGGGAAAAAATACAGAAATTTTTCCGTCGCTCCCGAGAGATGGGGTGGATAGGGATGAGAGGGGAAGGGATGGGAGTCTTCCCAAGAACACACATTGCGGCAGCACTATCTCGCAGGCGTATCTCGGTATTCCCGAGCGCGCCATTTCCTATTCCTTCCACATCCTCCATCATCCCAGCACCCCTTCCTGCACCCCCTGCCCCCCTTCTCCAATTCCAGATCCTCTTACCCCCCTCCTCCCTTAAAACACCTCTCGCTCCCATTTTCCATCCCTCAACTACTTCCCTTTCCCATACCCCTCTTTTATCTCTGCCTCACGTCGGAGTTTTCTTCAAAAAATATAAAATATAATAATTCTGGAGCATACTGTATCTTTGGGAGGTTTTGTCTTTCCTCGAGCGTATCTGTTGATCTCCTGTTTCGAAGGGAATCTCTTATGACGCATTTGTGACAAGACAGGGCTCGGTTTACTCTAAGATGGTCAAAGGATTAGATGGGAAGACTCATCATCAGGTGATGAGTCTTCATCTAATCCAACCATCTGAAAGAAGACCTTTTAACAGATCACATTTGCTGAAAGAGACTTATCGCTTAGATACCTGTATGCCATGTAATGATTACGGCACAAAAATATTCTGGCGGATTTAATCTTCTCGGTAGAGATTTAACTCACCATCAAACCCGGTCTGGATGTTCACAGTTTTACCAATCGACATTTTATTTATCAGTTCAAATTTAATTTTTATGCACAATTATCTCAAAAGCTATTTTATAAGATTATTTAGTCATGCTTCATAGATATAAAAAATTAAGCGATGGTTTTAACTTCAAGAGATTAAAATATAATGATTTTAATTTTTCATTGTCACACTGCACTAAATAGGTATCATCTATATAGTGCTTTTTATTAGAAGTTGATTTAAATTGAGGAAGATCATTTTTCGTTCCATCAATGTACTCAGGGCAGGTGTACAATACAAGTAAGTCAGCTAACTAAACTACGAAATCAAATCTCCCTAGAATTGTTTCGTGGGGTAAATGATTGCGTTGATTTCCTGTTCATTCCTCAACATTGTTTTTAATGTGATAGCATCAACTCAGGAGACCTAATTAGTGTAGAAGCTTATGAACTAGTTCTCACTCCGATGATCCGGGTCCGATTCTCAGTGATGGCAGACTTTTTAGAGGTATCTTGTTGCCTATTTGGGGCTTTAGGTGGAGAACACTTCAAATACGCAGTCCGTTGGATGGGGCGATATATTTAGGACCCCCTGGCGCCTTTCGTCAAGAGTAGGCTTAAGCCAGCGCTAGGTTTCTGTCCACCTCAGCATTCTACCTCAACTCTAACAACGTAAACAGTCATAGCTGTAGGTCACTTTCCATAATAACTATTACTTTTACCATCATCTAAATAACCGCCAACTTTGGCCTCTGCAGCTATTTTGCTGTAGAACAGACGCTGCGCGGACAACTTGAGACATAGTGTGTCACATTGTGAATTGTTAGGCGAGGTTTAGAAATGTAGGGGCAATTTTGTCCGTGTACTTATCTAAAACGTATTGCAAACGATAGACAGCCATTAATAACATTAGGATTAATATTTTCGTAGTAGTATTTTCAGGGAGGCGACCGACAGCTGAGGTAATTTGCACTATTAGAGATGGACAGGAAAGGATATAGGGGAAACCCGACGTTGGCATTAGCCTACTCTTAGCGAAAGGCGCCAAGGGATCCGCAGGTTAACATCCCATCCGACGGACGACGTGCTCACCCAGAGTGATCTTCACAAAGCACCTAAATTAGGGAATGGGATATCACTGAAAAATATCTGCCGGCTGTGTGATTCGAATCTGGGCCCCCTGCATGGAAAACCAGCACGTTAGCTACCGCACCATTCCTATCCCCAATAATATTTCAATTATAATATTTAAAAGAGAGGTTACATTATATAAATTACCTTATTAAAAACATTAATTACCGCATGTATCTTTTATTTAGCAGGGTATTTCCCCTTTATAGATAAATCATTCAGTCTCATGATAAGGAAAAACAATGGTCTTCTAAACTGAAATAATAAGCATTCATTTGCTAGAATGTTAGTTGTAATGTCTCTGCACAAACTATTAACTTTTCACTGATGTTTACCTATTAAATTTGGCTGGTTAGGCATTATATACGCTTTTGTCACAGTTAGACGACGCAATTGTTTACTAAAGCTCCTTTGGGTAATAAAAACTTTAAAGAATATGAGTGTAGCATTTCAGATCTACCTGTCAACTCTTGCACTTTCATAAACCAAAATAAAGTGCTCGCAGGCAAAATAAAATAATTTCGATTTCCATATTTGGGGTAAATGGGATTAACAATTTAGTTAAATTTACGCTATACAAGATGAGAAGTGATCATATCAGTATTCATGCCTTTATTGGTCCAAATATGAGTGAACGGAATTGAAAAAAATTCTACAACTGATTTTTTAGTACATTGAACCAAAAATTACACCGTGCGCCATTGAGAGAATTCTAATGTATGGCGGTACGGTATAATAAAACTTTAAAGTGAGGTTCTAAAATGCTATATGAAGTTTTCTATTATACAAAATACACGATTGTGACATTTAGTTGATTTTGAGTGCCTACTTTAGTTATCATAGGCATTGATAGAAAATAAGCATTACCAAAATATGAAAACAAGCTCAAGAAGTTTCGAAAATTTAAAAAAGAGATTATTTCGTCTTATTTTGATGGCAAGTGTCCAACGGTAGATTTATTGCGTCCATATTAATTTCACACTTAAAAATTGTCAGTATACAAGATATTTAGAGAGCACATAATATATTACGATGGCATGTGCATGCAATACAATTTAAGGGGTAAAACGACATTACGAAAAGTAATTTTCTTCGTCAAATTGGAAAGATATTACTTGAGCCGCAGCTAGTTATCAAAAATTTTTAATGCCCTACACTTATCCATATTATATCAGCAATATGTTTTCAATATTTGGGAGGCATGGGGGTGAAGTCAAAAGAGATAGATTCCTTAGATACTTCATTTTTATCTGCAATATCCCAAGTCAAGTCCAAAGAAGAAAATACAAATTAAAAGAAGTAAAAAAATGTGGCCTTAGAAGATCAAACGCCTATGAATGACTGACCTATTTATTAATATTATTGATATTCTCCCGTTTACGGTAAGTTTTAGATGGACACAGCTAGTAAAATTGTAAAAAAATACATTTACTTTCCTCTCCTGACTAAAAAAACTGACATACAACCCTACAGTAAATCCATCTTCGATCCCGCATACTTCCGTCTTCCCTCCCTCCATTCCACCCAGCGTTAAAGTTGGAGTCCAGGTGAAACAGTTTACCTACAGTATCTTGGCAGTGTTCTGCGATTGGCCTATAATATATTCAGCAGGTTTTCTTGCTTTCTAGTTGGTAGGCATCTCATATAAAATGTTTTACGCCGTCATTATTATCCTCTATCTTCTCACATGGTCGTACATAAGTAGAAAATTGAAATCCATTCCACTTGATAAAAACTTACTGACAACATATACCTTGAAATATACACCGTTAACCTTGTTTTAAAGTCTTCTCCCCGGATAATAAAAAATTCTGTCCCTACAAGTTCCTGTTCAGCATGTATCCTGTAACCTCCTTTTCTCTCAATTTTTGCTCTCTTCAAATCGGAATGTTAAATGATATATCTGGTATCGGTGTAAAGGCTAAGCTATTGGAGAATTTTTATAACTTAACAAACACAGACGGTTTTTGGCATCTGCAGAACAAAAACCCCCTCCAAAGTTTCCTCGTATGAATAAAATTTCAGCTCGCCTTTGGTTGACAGTAGTAAAACTGACCCCTAACTGCTCCTTTATCATATTATCACATTTTACAACTAAACATTACTATAACAATATAATTGAGCATCAGAATATTAACCAATTATTTAGCCGGCACAATGTAAATATATAGAGAATGAAGTATTAGAAAACTGATATGGAACTAGTGTCAACGCAACCGGTTCATCATTTTTTTACACTTGTTTCTTCAATATATCTCCGATTCAAAATGTGATCTCTCAGATAAAAAAAGGTGCAGCGTTCCACTTTGTATTTTCAATACCTTTAATTCGAGGACCAACCCGTCCAATTCCATCCGATTCGCTTCAGTTCAGGTGACAAGAATGGAACTGGGCAAAGAGATTCCTATATGGTTTAATTTTCAATTCACATTCAAATGTGGCAGACGGGGTAGAGTTCTTCGGCTTCCAACGGCAAATAGCAAAAAGCGAGATTGTCGATTGTGCGCTGACATAGAGGGCACCTTCTTTAGCCCACTCCTCTGCTCCAACCGTCCGTAATGGCGTTTGCTGAGGATGAACACGTGTGCTCAAGTTTCTGGAGAAAACGATAGTGGGATCGCAATGCTGCTTACACTGCCCCGCGGAAGAGGGCAGCGAAGTCGGGGATTGATAAAGTGTAAAGTGGGGTGGGGTGACGGGAGAGATTTGCTTGGGGAGGGGGAAGCGGTTGTTAATGCACTCGGATCTTCAAGTACCCCTTTTGACGCGCAGTTGGGACCAAGGTGAGAGGGTGCGGGGGAGGGGAATGGTTTGTCGCTTATGCGAAGTTTCAACGCGGGTGTAACGGCTGAATATAACGAGGCGAAGGAAGAGGCACCTGGCGACTAAGGGGAAAATGGCATTTCGACAGCATGGTTTCAACAGAGCGGATGTTTTTCAAGGGAACATTTTCCCTCGGTGATAATCATTTTCCAGTCTTGGGAATTCTGAAGTACTTTTTCACGCTCCAGGCACCGTTACTCGTAAATTGGCCTTATTTTCCCTCCCCCACCCCCCACAAAGATTACAACCCCACGGAGGAAACGAAGTGTATGTGGATCATCAAGGGCCGGATTTTATTCTAACGCTGTATCTCCCAGAAACATTTTTTTCCTCTAAAATCGTGGTACCGTTCAAATAAAAGAGTGCTCAAGCGAATATCTTAACTCCGCCATAAGCTTTTCACGGGCCTATGGAAGCTGATTTAGCGTTTTTTTTTTAGGCATCACTTTTGCCGTGTAATTCTCGATTAGGTTAACTTTAGGACTATCTGGATACATAATTATATAATCCTTCACTAATTGAATCATTAAAATCTCAATTAATTAAAATGAAAAATAATTATTTTAAATCTTGTAGTCTCATTAAATCTCTGGACTAAAAACGATTCTTTTAAGTGCTCTTTGAAGGGAACAACTTAAAGTTCCCGGTAATCTTCAGTTCCAATGGCTCTCTTTCATGCTGTCCATGAAAGACATATCAGCCCTGTTAGTCTTCACTCTAATGAGATTATAGTCATGACAATAAAAACGCATCAATATCATGGATGCTAAGAAAAATTTGTGATAACTAATGAGTATTCCACTCTCCATAGGGCATGCAGACACGTGGGCAATCCCGAATATAATTGAAGGAGGAAACAGTGAGGCTTCCCACCCTGAGGGCGCAGGTTCAAATCCCGGCGGTGTTGAATATTTTTCAGAGGTATCTCGATCCCTACTTGAGGTGCTTTGTGGAGGCCATCGAGTCCGTCGGATGGGACGTTAAACTGCGGACCCCTTGGCGCCTTTCGTAAAGAGTAGGCTAATGCCGACGCCGGGTTTCTCTCCACCCTTCATCCTTTCCTGTCCATCCCCTATGGCGCAAACAATCTCAGCAGTCAGTCGCCTCTCTTAAAAACTACTACTACTAAACATTGAGGTCCAACGATTCCTCAACGACATAGTAAAGATGACACGGGTATATAAAATGCCCCAGTGTGTACAAAAATGTATCGACCGAGATGAGAGTTGTTTAGAAAAAAGATCAATGTTCAAGCTATAAAAAATGTACGCATAATTGAATATAAATATTTTTTCTATTCATAAAAATATCATTGACTTAAACTTAGGGATTACCCTCGTATTAATGCATTCGCCAGCGAATTGATCATCGCTTTCAGGTTCATGGGGAACAACCGCGATAAGATCTCGTGCTTCCCCAGGAAGATTGACCCGAGAGAATTTCCTTCCATATTTCGCCCCACTGGAAGCTGGTGGCACTAGGAGTGAAGATATTACGACTAGAGTTCATGAATCCAGGAAGAAACCCTACCCGGGGGGCTTCTGTAGAAGTATGTCAGGTCGCAGGTTAAGGACGTCGGTGAAATGGCACAGAGGCGAGGTTCTCAATAAATTCGACCTAGACTATGATGTACGTACTGGTGGATCAAATCAGGTTGTTTTTAAAAATTTTTTTTACATATTATCGTCGATAATTTTTTAAAGTTAAAGTCAACAAGTGACATGAGAAATCGCTAACTTAATTCAATGTTGATATAATTTGGAACAAGACGATTTTTCCTCCAGTATCATTAAATATTTTACTACATTTTCTAACTTTTCGATTATCTTCATGAATACAGAATATGCTAGATTGCATATTACTTCATTTCAATTTAGACGTCATCGCAACGATGTAGTCAGTTTGATACTCCTCCCTACACCAAAATGTTTCATCTCCTTACCTACCTACCAATATCCAACTAGCTGTTAGCCACACAAGTATAATACTTGTAATATAAAACATTATGTTCATAAATGCGAGTACACCGATTACCAAGAGCTAAATTAAATTTACATTTTGTTATTCCCAATTGTCTGATTTTTTAGGGATTGAGGTTTTTATAGTGTCCGGATAAATTCTGAGAACTTGTGAATTATACGACCAACAAATAAACACATTTTTTCTATATTTCCCTAAACCGTTTCTTGATTCTACATTGATATTATTTTCCGTACACAGTTTTATCCCGCTATCCTTTGCTAAAAACACCGGGACTATCCTCATCCAATTGCCATTACGATACAATAATGCTGAACTCATATTTTTAATGAATTCTTCCTTTTGTCCAAGTTGAAAACTATATTTCATTTTCTAACAATCACTCCAATTTTAATCTTTCTGCACATGAGTGTTAAAGCTTCAAACAGTAAGTTTATTTCAATGTGTCGTTTATCGCCGGAAAAATATATGCATGATTTAACAAGGCTAAATCTGTCTAAACATACTAATGCTCTCTTTATACATTCCTAATATTCCCCGAAATTTTGCGGTGCCTTAATGCAAGTGATGGTGTTCGATCCCGGCTCCCATTATTGATAAATATTCTCTCTCGGGTATATATATCGTTTCCGTAAAATATTATTTCAGTATAGTGCATTATTCTTCGCTATTCATTTCACCATTTATTTTCTCTTATATCCTCTGAGTTCCCATCTTTGATCTTCATATCGTATACTAATTTCATCTGGATAGCTCTATCCTAGGTAATGATCTTAAAGCATTTCATTTCAGAAAGAAGTTTAGGGGAATGATATATCACCGATACATCCTGCTGGGGCAGTTTTTCTAACGTAGGACCAAGCTCACTTATTCTTTTATTGTCACTAAATGCTTGTCGAGAGCGCTTATGCGCCGCATTTCCTGAAAATCTGCCTTGATACCAGAACCCATCAACGTCATACCCCGACGTAATTAGGACTGCGTGCTACTGAGCACTCCCGTCTCCAGCCATGGTGTGTTTTCGTCTGTGGTGATTATTCAAAGGGTGAGGGGAGCCATGAGAAGGAAGATTGAGGGGGTTAACTAGGATGGAGGAGGAGTTCTGTCCTTCTCCCACAACCCATCCACCCACTCGGCTCGCCAGGCGATACACCCCGCGCCCGGCGCATGAAGAGGAGAAACCCCAGGCCCCATTGTCCGTCCGCGACAGTAGATACCGAGCTCCAAAATGAAACCCCTGGAACCTACCGAGAGTCTTACCCTGGCGCGGGGTCTTTTGTTTTCCACCAGGCGTCTTCAATCGCTTTCACGAAGGTTTCTACACAGGCAGAATCTTCCAGCTGGCGAGAGTGAGAGAGAATAAGGAGGACATGGGAGGATGGAAGTGGAAGAGTTAAGAAAGGAGGTCGTCTCCCTTCAAAGTCATGTGTCCGTGGGCATGTGGTCGTCGTCATCCACAGCGCTCTCATCCGCCGGATTACCGACGCGAACTTCACCAGATGGCGCGTCTCTTTTCCGCCTCGTCTTATTCTTTTCGGGCTTAAGCCATGTGACACAACTAGGATCCCCTGCGTTCATTCTACGGAATCATGCACCAAGACTCTTTGAGGCTATGACGGACAAGTGACGTGATGGGATCGGTAGTAGCGTGGATCATAGAGTCTCCTATGACCTACCTAGCTGCCCGGTAGAGAGAGTCAATATATGTATGTGTGTGTGTGATATATATATATATATATATATATATATATATATATATATAATGTCAGACCTGAGGAATGCCTCAGAGAAGGATGAAATCTCAAACAATCTACAATGTGAGTGTCCTTTTACGTGTTATCCATTTCATTTTGTGTTCTATTGTGGCGTCCAAATATTATGTACTTATGTATATATATTTATTTATATTTACATGTGGTTAGCCCTTGAATGTTAATTTTAATATTGAGGGGGGGTAATAATTTGGCCAGTATAAAAAGCCTGCTAGGTTTTATATTTATAGCAGATAAATGACATGTTTAGAAATGCAGGAAGAAGTCGAAGGGACGGGAAATATTTAAGCAGATGCTGTTATGGACGAGAACTAGTGACAAGGATGGAGCAGGTTTGGCATCTAGCAGTCGGAGGAATTTTGGGAATGCAGTGGCTATAGAAAGGGGACTGGTAAATGCATACGAAATTGCTTATAAAATTTTAATACCGATCCAAATTAAGATAAGTTAGTACATTAATGTCATAACATAGGTGTTGGCTATGTTTGTGTGCCAATGAAAAAAGAGGTTTATCCATTTATATCACATAGGGATAGAATTATGATAATTGATATAAATTATCAATATTTAATTCTATATTATCAAATATTTTGCCAGCCGAAACATAAATTGGAGTTGAACAAACTGGATCCAGACTCAGTTACATAAAAGTTACACAAAGTGAAATAAAAGGAGAGCAATGATATATTACGACGGCAATTATTGCACTTGTTATCCCTAAGTTATTAACTGATGAAAAAGCCAAAAGGAAAATAAGGCATCGAAATATTTTCTTCCATCATATACGATTAATCTAGTAGCTACTGTTACGTTATGTGAACCCTCAAAGCTTCTCACTATTAATTCTTACTTGGATCATCGTTTCACAATTATATTAGCTCTTGATTATCCATGGTAATTTACCAGTTAGTTGATGACAGTGCCTTTCCTCAATTACCTTCATTCGATATTGCCTATGTGGTTCGTCCAATGACAGTGAAAATACTATGATAAATTTGATAAAAACCTCGGGCGAGAGATTTAATTTTGAAATACCTTTTGCTTAAGCTCTTATTTGGATGATCATGAATGAAATACCTCCAAAACGCCAAGTATTACCCAATCGAATTATATTTCTCCCAAAGTTTTATGCATCTTTGTAGGAACGAATCAGCATCGCTTGGCAAGTCACGTTGACAAGGGAGGGAGACTATGGAAAAAGACGTATTGGCGAGAAGATAAACCGTTCGGATTCTTTCATTTGCGTCTACCATTTACCCTCGGTGACTGCTCAAGGCCGAGGAGACGTTCATATTCGGGATTTCCTCTCCCGTGAGCCCATTGGATGAGACGAGAAGGATGGCGCTTCACTAACGGAAAACGTTACGTGCGCCTAAGTTCAGTTCCTGAGATACTGACGTCGCGCTGTTCTAGCGTGGGGTTTCTAGTTTCAGGTCATAAGAGGGAGGTAGGGAAAATTGGATTGACTGGAACTCGGGGAATATTTCCTTCACAGGGTCAGTTTCATCTATATGTTAGATGAGAAGTGATTGCAACATAAAATAGGAACCCTCTGGTAACTATTACTTGTAAAATCTGTAAGGAACTATCTTTGGAATTTTTTAGTGCAGTAAGTCGAATGAAAATAAACGGCAGGTCGGCTATGGCTGCATTGCAATGTTTTTTAAATAGAAAATGCAATCTTCATTGCGAAATGCAATAACTTTGAGTTCTCATCTATCCGAACTAGTCGACCACATCAAAAATATAAGAAAACTCGTAAAATTATATTTTGCTAATTACGAATTCCAAAATGAATGCATTTCAATGGCTAATTTTACGTACCCAAAAGGCTAGAGATTGACGAAGGAAAAAAGAGCTAAGAGAATTGAAAGGACTCAATTATGATTGCCACACTTTTCCACAAACCTTAGTTGATTTATTAATTACTAAAATGTAGGGCCTGTAGGCAATATGATAGCCTAGAAGCCTGGTATTCTGTTCTCAGATTATACTTAGTACGTATTCGATTGTTTCTGCCTCAATTTATGGAACTTCATGTTCATTAAATGAAGAACACAATGTATTTTTCCAATGTTTTTTATTTTGGTACTAATAGTTTCAACCTGATGATGATGCCTAAGCGTTCGTTGACACTAGTAGTGCCAAAATGAAGAAAAATGGAAAAATAGATTGTGTTCTTCATTTAATATACTTTGTATTTCGGCAATGTGCTTGTAAAATACATATGTATTACATGTTACAACCAAATTGTCCTACTGAGGAATATGGGTAATTAACCAAATATCATGTTATCAAGCAAATAACGTAATATTTGCTTCATAGTAGAAATTTATGATCATAGCTTTTAGTACAATTATGTGATGCAAGTTTAAAAATCATTTTTTTCTCTTATATTTCTCAACTCAAGGAAGGATTTCATATTTTAAGTGTTTTTAACGTCATATCTAATTAATAAAGGTTTTTTAGAAGAATTAACTACAAAAGTTCTGTCATTGTTTACTTAATCTAAGCAAATGATTTGAGTCTGACGTTATGGTGGGAACATCTGGTGTCGAATTTTAGTTAAATAACGCGATGTATTTCATTAGTAAACTTTGCAAACACAACTATAATACGAATAAAGTAGTCCATTTAACATTGCGTTCACTCATTCGAAGCGACGTTAAAATTCAATTACGGCTAATTTGAAGTACAGCTATATTTTTTATTCAGGGTAACTTTAAACATGCCTAGCTTAAAAAAGAAAATGGGAATAAAACATTGGTTTAGAAATATGAGGTGAAGAATAAAGCATTATCAGAAATTTACCGTATGGAAAGATCATTCAAAATTATTTGCATTAATAAGTTGGCTAAAAGCGCATAGCTATTTTATTGCATAATTGCATTAAAGGAGTATGGGCATTTTCAGCTACTCTGAACAATATATTTTTCGATTGCACAATTTTTATAGTTTTTCAAATATGTGAGCTTACTATATATAAATATGGAATATATAATTATTGAAATATTCTGTTCTGATTTATTTAACTCAAACAAAGACATGCACGCATGCATTTATACGAAAGGCACATGATACCTGTTTAAATTATTGATATGAGCGTATGGCGTTATTAAAATATAATGCATTTTATTACTGTTTATATTATAACAAGCAAATAAAATTTGTCCAGATACATTTGAAAGTAGTCCCTGCTTAAAACTACATAGTTCAAGTAGTAGATTCTTAAATATATTTATACTATATATATTTATTCCTTTCGATGATACCAATTTTTTTGTAATTGCAAAATAAAATTAATGATAAGTCCATTTTTCATCACGAAAATTATTAAGATAAAAATATCAAACCACTATCATATATAACATGCACAGTAAATGATGAGCATAGCTAATTGCATATTAATAGGTGATATTATGACTTAAATGCAGTGTTAGAGAACTTATATTTGAAATAAAACACTGTGCATTGATTTTTTAGAATAGGAATTAATATGAATGACTGGTCAACTTAAAAATTGGCATATGAATCTGATGGAGACCATTGAAGTAACGACTATTAATACTATATTATTTATGCATTAATTATTCGAAAAAGTAAATTATTTTTTTCATAATTGTGTTTTCATTTTCCCAAATTACAATTACTCTCAAATTTACGTCTGCAAGTGTAATTGGAAATATTTTTCATAATAATCAAACATTTGACTGAATAGCGATTCACTTTAGCTTTTAAGTCATACTAGGACGTTTTGGATGAAAATATATGTTGAATATGGATTAGATCATATGCCAATCAGAGCACATATGATTTTTCTCACAATTTATGTTGATCGAAATTTATTCGTATGATAAATGTGACCAAGAAAGAGTGACAGTCATTGAAGCAAACTCACGTGTAATCCCAACCATGAATGTCTGTGTTTCCTGATTAATATCCCAATCTCATTTCCAACAGAAATGTTTATAAGTCAAATTGTTTTAATGGCATCCCGAACACCACTGAACTTTAAACTGGGTAATATATTTCACACTGAGACATACAAAACTCTAATTAGTATATTCATTTGTTATAGTTCACCAAGAGTTAAAATACAGGAAGTTTTATCAAAATGGCATATAACTGGCCTCACGACGTAACCCAGTAATAGATTCTCAAAACAAATCACCATTTCTATGTAAGCACCTTCCACTTTCACTTTTTTAAGAATAGCATTAACTTATAGATGTATTTTATTGCAATATTTTTCATTATCTCAAGTTATTTTCATCACAATTCATTAGGTATACATATTTGGCATTTTTATTGGTTGCTGAATCCCCTTAAATTGAATTTTAACCAAGTCCAATGAAATTCGACGTGAATCGTGTACGAATATCAACTTTTATGAAATATTTTAATGAGTTTTGATAAAAGATTCCATCTAATTTGGGCAATTTTGACTGTTTTTAGGAATTAAACCGAATTCTATGGGTGGAAAATAAAATCTAAAGACAATAAGCGTCGACAGTGGAAGAAGATCCGGTTCAGAGGTCCAGTGAGGCAAAAGGAACGTTAGGGGAAGGAATAAACTCACTCTCACGAGCAAAAGAGCTAATAGAAAAGGAGTTCTGGGATGGAAACTTTTCAAAGAGGTTGAACCCTCGTAAGCTAAGCAGTGAACAATGATGGGCTTCTTTCTCTGGCGGAAAGTTCCGGAAAATATTTTCCAATAGCACTTATGAACAAAGTTTTAAACAGTATTTCTCCTTGCTGGAGTAAGGGGTTTCAATTTTTCAACTAATGCTCTGCCAATGTGGCACAGTGGAATGAAATATTTCCCGGGGGTGTACTTTGTATCAAAAGGAATAAAGGTTAAGCATTTCACCGAGCAACAGTTTTCATAAAAGCTGAAAGTGGGCACTTCAGAAGTCTCTCGGCTGAGACATTCAGATACTTCTCAAATGAAATATCGGTTTGGAGTTCTTAGTTTTGTTCCAAATGACTTTTGTCTTAAAGTAGGATATCATCCTTAACCAAAAGGACATTGTTTTTCTTTCACACTGATATTCCCAAAATATATCTTAATAAAAAACCTCATGTGGTCCTCGACATTTTCGATTTCCACATTTATTGTTCTCAAAAGGTTATTGCTTTCATCTTTCCTTCAAATTTATTCTTTTGTTCCATTATAAATGCTTGATAATATCATTTTATTTTCCAAAATATTGGTAAGCAGCTAATTTTACCCAATCTTGTACAGGTACCATACCGGAGTGAATAATTCTTGTGGTCACCTTGCCAGGAGTTTAAGCCGTTAATGTCATTATTCCACGTACATAACTTTCAATTTCAATTTATTTCAGCCGAAAAAATTATTTATATTTGTGGTAACTTATAAGTCCTTTGATCAAAATCAAATTGATGGACTCAGTGAGCCCAACCCGGCCAAGATGAATTCTACCTGAAAATTTCAAAACACTCTTTGGGTTAAATATTGAATTTTTTATGTTATATTTACCACATTGGCTTTCTCGATCAATTCATAAAAAATGTAAAAACAATAAAACTCATTCAATTATAAAATTTTGAACCCGAATTGGGGACCAAATATAGAGAGTTAAGAATACGAGCGAAAAACGAGATACCGTATAGCCTCATCCAAAAGGTTACGTTTTTAACTCTTTGACACACAACACGGGGATACCGAGCTAAATAAATGTACACACAACAATATTAAAATGTATAGAACTAGGACAAATCTACTTTACCTTTAATAAGTAATTATTTAAAAAGTTATTGGAAAATAAGATATGAAAAACGAGGCGTTAATGGATTTTTATGCTATTATTAATCGAAATTTGCACGTTGAAAATAAGCCATACACTAATAGTCTATCCTTAGCTTGCAAATCTTCTGCCAAATTCAAATAAATCTTTGGTTTTGAAGAGGGTTTGACCTCCTGATAATATCTTGATTCAGTTCTACCCCTCTCCATGTCATTCAAAATGTCTGATAACTTCTTATATTCCTACATCGCTGACCTAACAGTTTCTTTTTAATCTTTAAATTCGCGTTACCTTCAAATCTCTTTCATTTTATGAAATATGTACTATAAGTATTATATATACCTTATATCCATTTAAAGTGTCACCCTGAGTTTAAGTTTTATATGGACTTCATGAAGTAATGCTGATCGATGAAACCTAATCTAATCTTTACAATTCATCCCTAAAACTGCTTTTTTAGTTGGGATTTATCCCATTTACCCATTATTTGATTGACTAAGGCCAAATTGAAAAGGAAAATGGATTTACGACTCACGCTAACACATCATCAGGTTCGATAATTTTACCTCCTTTCCTCTCTCTCTCTCTCTCTTCATTCTTTCTTGCTCTACACCACCTGAAAAAAACATCAGGCTTCCGCTATTTCCACCTTTTCAACTCAAGACTACAATCCCACTGAAAGATACCTTGAGTTTTTTAATCGATAGACGGTGAGTGTTTCCCCAGCCGTCGTAGTCCAACGGAGCTCCACAGGTACGCCCTTCTCACATCGATTTCTCCTTCTAATCCTCCTTCGATGGCGCACCTCCTCCTCCCCTCTCCCCCAACCCTTGATTGATGCCTCGTCAGAGCTGTCTCGCCCTCAACACCTTTTGGCCTCCGCTCCATCGGCCGCTGTCGCCCTGCAGCTCCCATGTGCCCCACCCGAGAGCGAATGGGGCTTTCGGTGCCAGCAACAAAAGGCGGGGAGAGCATTGTACTGCTCCGCCATCGTATCGTTCCCACGGTCGCTTGATTGAGAGTGCGAAAGGATATACTATATGGGTGGGTGTATATACTTCTTGGTAAACCATATATTTTTTACATATCTATCAGGCCGTGCTGCATTAGGAAGCGAGGTAGAATGAATGAGAAAACTGAGAGCACGTCGAAGAACATGGGAGAAGTAGTTCCCCGAGGCACCCTTTTATATACCCTAAAAGTAGGAGCTGATGTTTCAAAATTCTGAAATACCGTATGCACGGTACTACTCCCTCTCTCCCTCCGTGTAGCATGGCAAGGTTAACAGAGGTGCCAGAAGGAAGTAATTTTTGCTTCTTCTAGTATTTTAAATCATTCTTACTATTTCTCGACACGTCATAGGTAAAAAATGAATTTGCATAATTATTAGCAATCAATTTTACGAGCGTAGTAAATGAAATTTCATCATAACATCAAGTTTTGAAGCATTATTTTACTTCTTTAAAATAATAAAATTGGTAGAGTTAAATAATTTTTGGTAGTTCTCTTTTATCCATATTCAAGTGCTCAGGTTATTCTTTAATTGTGTGGATATAAGTAGAATGTTGGCAATTAAACTATTTCAGAGGAAAAGTTGCTTTTCTAGTATTTTTTATTTTACCTTTCCATTTGATTAAAATTACGTCGCCATATTTTCGGAATTTCTGAAAAGCCGAATATTTGGTATCTACTGGGTCACCAATACATATTTCCCCTTTTATCTGTGAAAATCAGTCAACAGATTTAGCATATTCAGCTGATTGAGCCCACTCATCCGCCTTCGAAGTTCCATCTTCTTCAACAATAGGGCCCGGAAAATATTTTTCGAAGGCCATTTATGGCATAATAAATAGCAGAAATGTTTAACTCAGGGGACACAAAAAAATCTCATCTCGGACCTACCTCATAATGTATGTATGCGAGCAGTGAACTAGGACATTGGGTTAAGTGAGCATTATATTCAGCATATGTCATCCGAGAATGCATTTCGATTATTATTTTATGAGTTTCGTACGTAAAGATACAATTCTATACATTTACCCGGTCACGGAAAGAGATGAGAGAGCTCTTCACACTCAAACCTAAACTGTAATCTCCACGCATATCGCCAAATATTACTGACTTTATTGATATTATAGATATTGATAATAACGTTATTAATAATGACTGATATTCACATCTTCATTGATAATTATCAATATTTATAAACTAATTATGATGGATAACGACTGATAATAGGTTTGAGGAAAAGTGAGCAGATATCTTGACCTTTTATAGCATAATAAAGTAGCCTTACATTTCAGACGATCAAAGACTATCACATGTCTCATGGGTGAAATATATTTAGACTTCAATAATGAGTGAGCATTTCCCTTTCAAATATAATATACGGGCTCTACTAAATCATATATATGGCACATGAGCTATAGATCACTCTTTCAAAAATGATAGGACACTGTCGCGTACGCCCTTATCCAATGGTTAGTTACTCGCATTAACATTTGCCCTACCGTCCACGTATCATTGCGGCCACAAAAATCTAGTCATAGATTCTTGAAGCTTGAAAAATCTACAGAATCGGCAAAGATTGTTATTTAATATATGAAGGATGTTTAGAGTTTTCTTATCTTGAAGAATCGTATTTTGTATTTATATTCTCTTGTAGACGAAACACAATCTGGCCGATGATATACGCGACCGAGATTCATATCTTCTGGAACACTGATTTCAACTTATAAAAGTAATTAAGTCCTCGTAAAGGTCATGAGAATCGATTAGATTCTGCATTAATAATTACCCACAGATATAATTCCTTTGAGCGAGTTCGCCTATTGTCTTGGAGGATACCAAATGCGTTAATCTCAACCAGGTTTTCTGTGACTGCAATTCAGTCAAGGTGGAAATATGTCTACATGATGTGAAAACTGAATTATTTTTTCCATGTAGTAATTAAATTTTAAGTCTAAACCAGGGCTTCTGTCTTCCTCATTGAAGTTATCACGTTCTCGCAACTTCATCATCCTCAGCTCATTTACTTTCCAGTCAAGTGATTCTTGCCAGACAGAACCGATATTTTTTAAGCACTATCTATTTCTCAACTCTCCAAAAGAATAATATCCATAACGTCCACCAAGCAATAAATAACAATCTTTGTTAAATCTGTTGATTTTATGTAGATGTAATTAGATTGTGCTACTGCAAAGACACGGGAATTAAGACAATAATAATAAGAGTAATTATCTAGTCAACGAGAACGTACACAATAGAATACCTGTATCATCGAAAATAATCTCCGAAAGAGTGATATGTAGTTGTCGAGTTATAGGCAGGGTCCACTATAATAGTAATGCGCATCCTTTGGGAAAGATATATTTATTGATCGTACTTGTGCAAATGCTTAAAATTCTTTAAAATACTATCCACCTGCATCAATACACTAGCGGAGACGTATCTGCAATGACGGGAAGGCACCCTGGAACTCCTTGACCGGAATGTTTCTTAGGAACGTTGTAACATCCTTTTGGATGTTTTCCACGGTCTCCCAATGCCTTCCTTTCAGCTCTCTCTTCAGTCGGGGAAACAAGAAATAGTTGCACGCAGCCAAGTCGGGACTGTAAGGGGCCTGGGGTACCTCCGGACCAGGAAGTTGGTAACGATGAAGGGCGTGTGGCTGGGTGAATTTTCATCGAACGCGAACACTCCATCCGTGTTACAAAGTCGAAAAACACACTTCACGCGGAAGCACGTTTTTTTTCTCAGACTGCTTGGGGCAAACTGGCAACCAATTGCGTTGGAAGGGCAGCCCCTGACCACATTTCCCAGTCTCTTTTACCGCTGTGCCATAGATAGTAGGGCCACAATAAAATCATGCGCATTACTTTCGTAATGAATCATGTACATAATCGCACTTGAACCTATATATTATACTTAAAAGAGAAGTGTTCACTTTATACTGAGGCGCAATTGTACAAAATTCTAGTTCTTGACAGACTTAAGACTTCTGACATATAAGGTTGATTTGCTTTTTTAACAAATTCTTCCATTATCGTTCATGAATTTTGGATATTTAACACAATGAAACAGAGTTTCCAAGTGACGCATAGCAGAACACGTTTCCGAAAATTTGATTGCGCATTGCCTAACTAAGCCCTAGAAAAATGAAAAGACGAACATAAGATCATTTCCATCGCATGATTGTTATTTGGTGTAAAATAAAACTGCATTCCTTCACTCCTTCAAGTGATTGACTTCCTTACGGTAAGGGTGAGCCCTAAAAATCGAATGACGATAAAGTCTGACTACAAGGTGACTATTCTTTATGTGGTCTAATTACAGGAGCATCCAAAATTGTCTCAAATTATCAATAAATTTACCTCCCATCGTCTTCAAGTATGTGAAATAATTAGGCATTACATTTTCTATTTCCAACTTATTGTCAATCCATCATTCAAATATGGTAATACGACTGACTGTAAAAGATAAAAATGCACCCCGCGGATACGATGATGTTCTAATACTCGTGAGTGTTTCATTTTAAAAATTACGTTTTAAGGTTCAATATTGGTTTCCCTGCAGTTTTTTTACTCTTACTTTTTTCCATCACCAGCTAATGAGTACGTTTAAAATTTTATTAGGAAATTGGAAAAAAAATTTCCCTTACTCAGATAATACACCATAATGCAAATGGATTCGTTTAAATTTTATACGGATATTAAAAGGACAAGATTTTTCAATGATAATTTATATAAACACCTACGGCAACAACGCTCATCTCTTTATTTTAAAAGAATAACTATGCATTAAATAAAGTAAGACAAGAGTGCAAATAGTGTAAAACCTTCGCATTGCATGGTATTATGATGTGAATATTTTACTTGTAGAAGTAATGTCATGAGTAGCAGGAATAATAGGAGGAAATTAAGGATTTTCCTAAGCTATGGCTATTGTACTTGCAGTTAATACAGTCAAACAAGCGAAAACCACATCTGCCATGAAGAACTATTCATCTAGCTATTACAAGTTCACACTGAGGATACTATACGTATTTAATTGATAGTAGTGAGATAGTAAAGACCGTTGTCAATGCATTGTTTTAAAAATAAATTTAAAATTAAGACTGTGTTTCTAAATCTTATAATCTCAAACATAACCTAGGTTTTGAATAATAGTACAAATATTACGCTACCTCAACCAATTTTACTGTAGTGCCGTTTTTGTGTTTGACTTGTCTATAGCATAATATATCATTAAAAACCACTTTTTTTACAGGGTTACAAAATACTCCTCAGCTGAAAGCTATCATGAAAGATGCTTTTCCACTAATTGTATTTTCTTTAGACCTTACGAAACACTGCATGGGATGTAACCAGAGCTTAATGACGTTTGAGCGAATAGATTCGCAGTGAGGGTTGTTCCTCTCTTCCCTTGCGATGCAGTCAATTTTGGTATATCTAATTTTCTCTGGAGCCCCTTCTGTTCCAAAGAAGTCTTTTGCTTCGTCCAAGGAGTTCTCGTCACTCGAGAAGTCTTTAATCTCACCCTTCTCCTGTTCCTCTACCCTCCGCACCCTTCCTAAATTCTCTTGGTTTTCCCATTGAGACGGGATAAGCCATGACCTTCTAGATTCAAGGGGGTGATAGAGATTAGGATGGTAAACCGTATGCGGTGGTCTTATGCTCTTCCTGGGAACTAAAATTCTTGGGATTCCAACGTGTAGATAACATCGAAGGCGAATGGCTCCTGTTTGCGTACGAATTATGCAGTGGGCTCAAGAAAGGGAAATTGTCTTCTTTCATTTCACCCTCCCGACTCTTATATTGGGGATTTTAGACTGGCCTTAGGGTGATTTCCCAGGATTTCAGGATTAAACTCACAAATCTATGTCATGGTTTTAGATTGAAGGATAAATTTCATGAGCTTTGGCGCTAAATGACAGTAAATATACTTTTGCACACGACACTATTCCAAAATACTGAAGATCTTCAATAATATATTATGATTTCTACTAAATGATCACGTAAATAATCTATACTTAAGCTGCGTGCAATCTTTCGTTGCCAGACAGACATTTCTTTTTGTCAGAATGAAAATATTATTTTGGCTAAAACATTTTTACGGCTGCAAAAACGATACTATAGCAAAAATATTTTCAGGAAAGTGAAAAGGATGGCTTGAAAAAATTATCGATGGAAATTTTTAGACACAGTAGATTCTCTCATTAAAAATGATCTTTTATTTATGCCTTATTCCTTTTAATATATCTTTCACTTTTAGAAAAATCATTGTATCTCTACTGTGCCAAGCATAACTTTGCCCTTCCCATTTTTAATTTTAGTTTACTAACATTTTATGTTTATTTGACTAATTATTTCAAAACCAATAACTGCACTGTCATTAAAGACACGCGACCAATGGCTAACGAGAAACTACTTCATGAATGCTCTTGATTCTTAATTTTGTAAATCCATCTCGTAATTTCATTAGTACAAAAAGCAGCTCCTAAAACATGCCTAATTTGTATGCAATCATGAATTAACAATATTCAGAAGAAAAGAACTTCTACATGAACAAAAGATGGCTCCTCTCCAGTTTTTAAAGATATTTTCTCTCGAAGACATCTTCATAATTTGATTAATAAATTAAGGCTACGAACAACACAAACACATACGTTATTTCTTTGAGAGAGTAGCATATGGAGAAGCTTCCAAGTTATTGGGAAATTAGCTCAAAGGAGGCTAGTTAAAGATTATTTTTGTAGCCCAACCAATACTTGAACACAAAATTTTATGAGTGAGTTGTAGTGCAGAAGGTATTGTATCTAAACGTAACAGTTACAGGTTTTACTTTGTTACTATTTTTTCTAAGTGAATTTACACTTTGCTACGAAATGATACAGTGCATTAAGTAGTTTCACATATTTAAGTAGCTTCAAAGCTTTTCCTGCACGTTTGTCACCTATCGATGAGCATATATTTTCATTTACCTAAATCATCTACCAACGACCAAGAGCACTTCAAATACAGGAACTATAATAGCGCAGGCGATGCAATTTCTATAAAACATATTTAAAAATATATGCAATAAAAATTTATTTAATTAAAATCAATATTGCATTCAAAGTAAATAATTCAGCAATCGGAATGAGCCATCATCCGGATGGAATCGTATTCCCATAAGAGGCGGATTACTTATCATTGTGTATCTGCCAATGAATACGGAAAGAAATACGCGCCGACGCCGTCATTTCTTATAACCCAATTTCGTGTAGCGTAAACGCCCTTACATTGAAGCCATACATCCCCGTTATTCTTGCTAGAACGCTCTTGACTCCATCATCCTTCACATTTTCTTCTTCTTTTCCTAATACTGTTCTTCGATTTAGTGCGGCGGCCCCTCACAACGCCAGGACACGCCCCGCGGCAATTCCCGGAGCTCGATGAGGATGCCGTTGTAGGTTTAGAATGGGAGTCATAAAGGGAAGAGGAGGGGATGGGTGGGAGTACGGGAGGAATTATGGAGACTATACGGGAGGATAAAGGGCCAGAGTGGGGTTGAGAAGAAGAGGAGGCGGTTGAAGGTTGCGGATGGTTAGCTGGGAAAGGAAAGAGGAAGACCCTCAAAAGAAGGGAAAAGGAGGAGGGCCGCGACGGAGGATGAGTCGGTCGGGGGAGTGGATGTGAAGGGTTAAAAGGTTGAAAAGACCAAGGCAGAAGGCGGATTTATAGCGATGACTCGAGACTGATTAAAACCGGACGGTGGCGTGGCAGAATACGCGGAGACATCGGGGGTGGATGAGAGGAGTTCGGAGGGGGATGGGAGAGGAGCAGGGAGGGAACCCTCGGAGAGAAGTCGTGGGGAGCTAGGGGTGGCGGTTGCAATGGCAGAATTAGGGCCGAGGGGGAAAGAGAAGCAATAGCTTGGGTACGTGGGTCGGTGGGGTGTAAGAAGAGGTGGATGGGGGTCGTGAAGGGAATCGTAGAGGGGGGTGGGGGTGCGCGTGGAGGATTAGCGCGATGCGAAGCGGAGAGAAGGCAGAGAGCGAGGAATTGCCGTCTCTCTCTCTCTCCTGGCCATCCCCGTCGGCTCTCCATCCCTTCCTCCCCCCCTCCCCTTCCACCCGGTTTGGGAGAGAATAGGGCACCGGATTGAGTTTCTCGCGGCGAAGGCGGAAGAGGGAGCGGATTAAGAGCGGAGCGAAGCCGCGGTGATGAGGAAGGTCTGGATGAGATTTTTTTCGAGATCGGGGGAAATGACGAGAAGGTGAGGAAGAGAGAAAACGAACGGTTGAGAGAGCGGAGGGAGGAATTGATGGAGGGTAGAGAGAGAGAGAAAAATAGGAGATGGAGGGGAGACAGATCTTCAGTTCGAAGTATAGCTATCACGAAATCAGGAATCTATTTCAAACCTTATGGAGTCCTGAAATCAATATGATTTGTGCACCGATCCATTTATGAATAACTTCGAGTCATCTTAAATCGCAACGATTTACAATTCCAGCTCAAATTATGATCAACGCTAGAGGTTTTATCTTTACCGCTAGAAAGGCTTCTGATCGGTAACAAAAATCTTAAACCTCGATAATTAGGTTTGAAATTTTTTTATGACAGACCGTTGAGTCAAAAAACAATGCAAACATGCAAGTGTGCCTCAAGCTTAGAGGAGGAAAGGAGAAAATCCATTGACTTATCCAAGCTAACGAGGCTACAATGATTTTGCAGAAAATTGTTTTCAGCAATGCCTTTTATGCTCAAGTTTTATTTTTTCTATCAAGTTTTCATATTTTCCCTATATTTAAAATCCAAATTAATTTAAATTTCATCGTTCTATTTCTCAATTGTTGAGGGAATTATACACTTTACTGCCGCAGGAAAGTTGTCCAAAAGAAAAATATTTCTTGTAATTACGATGTGCAGCAAATTTAAATTTTCTGCTTCAAAGTATTCTAATGTTTTTACATCTACTTCTTAGCTAAATAAATTAGGAAAGATCTAGGCCATTTGAAAATGCCAGAGAAAATGCTACCTCAGGTAAGATATAAAACTGGAAAAGCGTAGTCTTTCTTGCTAGCCGTTACACCAGAACCATTCTCATATCGCATTGGAAATATAATGGAACGCTTTTTTCCCCTGAAATAAATAAAATTTCTTCAAATAACACAACCATCATGCCTATATTTTTTTAAAAAGACAATTTATATCCGGCCTTGCTCCCGTTGACATTACCGTACTACATCCCTTATTTGTACATCTTAATGCTTCCTCGTCCTCCGTTTTTCCTGCAATTTTCAACGAGCCGAGATCATTTAAGAGTTTCATGCCCGGTGAAAGAAGTTTGCCCTCGCGCGCACCTTGGTTAAAATGGTATTCAATGCTCGTGGCATTCCTACGCAATAACTTCAGCCAGACCTGTCAACTTGGGGGAAAATTGACCCGGCTAAATTACGAAGAAACTTTTAAAAACTATAAAGTTTTTTGCTTTCTCCTCCCGAGTTTAACCAGATATCTGACGCTACGATTTACCTTCCACAGTAACCATGCAATGGCATGGAACCCGAGTTCGTGGAGATAATTGACCCTACAAATCATGGAAGAGCAACCAAGTACGCTACCGAGCGAGGTAATCACGTCAGCGCAATCAAGCCGCTGTAGCCAAGTTAACTTCACGTGCTCACACTGGTTGCAATCGATTGCCTTACGATCGTTGAGTAAGCGCATTGCTCCACTATTGACCACGTATGCATTTCATTACAATTTTGGACTCAAAGCTTAAGAATGAGATTTGACGTGGAAAAAATCCGTCAAATACTTGATAAAATGACTTATGTTTGTTAAATTTAGGAATAATATAGGAAAAATTAAATTTACGAAATATTACATATTTTTCATTACTGTTATCCAAACCTTAAAGATTTCGCTCTAAGGCTCTAAATTAGAAATTTTTGTGTCATCGTATTTAACAAATGTCTGACACATTATTTTTGATGATAGTCTACCGTAGTCGTAGTTAGTACTAAGTTAAGCTAAGTTATTAAGTTACTACTTCGTACTAACGGGGAAAAGTGAAAGCTAAGGCAATTTACGCCATAAAGGTAATTCGGTGATTTTGTAGAGATGGAAAATGAAAGAAGCAAGAGCAGAGAAAAGTCTGGCATCGGCATTTGATTACTCTTAACAGAAGATTCCATTGAGTTTTGAGTTAATCGTCTCATTCAGTGGATGGCCTCCTCCGATTGAGGTGCTCTCCACATAGCACCAGAAATAGGGAGGTAGATACGAGCGAATAATCCTTCCATCTCCAGGATTCAAACCGAGACTTTTTGGGTGAGGTGGTAGTAAATAAATTACCATACTTCCGATCCCTTACTCTAGCTTAAGGTAGCTTTTGGAGACGAACTAAAATTCGCTAAATTTCTAAGCCTCACCTAATAAAACATAAAATGATATCATAAGCACTACAATAAAACCTTCTTCAATTTTAAAACTTTTTGACTCCATTCCGCTCATCACTGTTTGACAGTCATCATCCTATCACATTCGTACAAATACCAATTATCACTTGAATACTTATTCTGCATAAGTCCATAACTGTAAATCCATTCCTTCAAGCGCCCAAGACGCTGAGGATACTAGATGCTAACAGTCACTCTTACCTAATTTCATTGGCTTTTCTAATTACATTACATTACTAGATTAATCTGAAATTGCGATATTTAAGAGGTTTTTTTTTATCTTCGGATATGTTGTGAATCTAAATTAGGAAGAACTAAAATAAGGCATAGATAGGCATAAATATGAATAATTACCATTCAATTTAAAAAAAAATTAAAGATTTCTTCCCAAAAAGTGAAATTGAATGAACCCTCCATTGTAATCAGCGGAAACTCATCCAACAGCTAAGTTGGGATTTCTGTGAGAGGGCTCATTATGGCGGAGGTTATTCGATCACTATTGAATAAACAGAAGTATCCAACAGATGCTCAGCGTGGTAATAAACAGTTTGTTTCATCGATATAATGGAGCTAATATGCTTAAGTTCAACTCAACTTCTACACGTTATCACATTACTATCGTCTTCAGAGTTGTTTGGCCTCAAAGTATCGACCTAACGTGCCAAGTATTTTCATTCTTTTTCACCCAACAGCCATACATCTGAGTTTTCAGAGTTTCACTGAACATTTATTCCATAACCTGAACCAACTTAGATACTAAGTATGGAAAATAAGCCAGAAAATTTTCGACTGACCCAGTTTATGGCACACGCAACATACTTGAAAAAATGACCAGTATAGTAAAACGATAGTAAAAATTAGATTTTCTATTCTCTATGATATATTAGGTTGATACTTATCTCGTTCATTCATGCGATTGTCTGACTAAGTCTTTTTGGAACACTGGGATTACATATAATTTACGTCCACATCTCCAATCGGGATTACAGACGCATCTATTATCCCTTCCCCCAGAAGTCAGAGAAGCGTTAGCTCTAGCTAGAAGAGGCTCGTCTCGCAGTACACCGCTGGATGTTCAAACTCAGTAATCCCAACAGCACTCCCCTAGGGCGGAATCGGACGATTCCTTGCAGGGAGGTAAAGTAAAAAAAGAAAGAAAAGTAAATAAATTGAAGAACCCTGTGGGGGGTGGAAGCGGGGAGAAGAGAAAGGGGAGGGGGGTCGATGATGCATGCGAGCTGCCGCCTCGGGGATCATTTCGCGTGGGAGAAGGAGAGGGGATGGCGAGGTGCAGATCCCGTGAATACCAGATGGGTGGGGGGGGGGTAAAGGATAGGAAGGATTTTGAGTTAAGGGAAGGGTTCTCTCGTGGCTCATGGAGGAAAGTGGGCCGGAGACGTCCGTTACGTCGGTCGGCCCCGTACCACTCCTCGGTGGAGAGGAGGAGGGATTGGGGAGGCGGTATCTGGCGGGGAAGGGGCGAGGGAGAGACTTGCTAAAGCAAGCGTCCCACTGCTCCTAAACTTCCCTTTACCCCTTGGATCTTTCCTCTTCGGCCATCGCCGCCTTCGCCCAAACCGAGCTCGTGCGGGGCGAGATTCCTCAGGAGTGGACGACACCTCGGGCCCGTATACCGGCTCACGTGAACGCAAGGAGTTGGTACAAGGATTTTTGAGGGATCGCGGGGTTGAGTTAGGGAGGTGGAGGAACTTGTGGAGAGTGTGTGTGTCACTGAGACGGGGAGTGAGTGACGGAACGGGTGGGTAAGTCAGGCTTTGCTTGCTCTTGGAGCTCCACGGTAAGAATTGGGGCAAGCTAGGGTGGGGAGAGGGAGGGAAATAGAGGTAAGGATAGGAAGGGATTCGTGCTTTAAAGGACATATACCAGGTTACTCCAGCTGTTTTATCCTATTTTTCATTATTATTTTCACACAAGGAGGCAACGGTGCACCCAATTGCATTAGGAAGAGATCCTGGAGAGGAACTGCTAATGGAGGCTAATAGCCAATCAGAACCTTCCAGCCGTTCTATTTCTACACATTTTTCTTATATTTCTGCGACTGATGGCTTGACGGCTGTCCATTTCCGGGTAAAGACAGGCGCTATTCGATCGCCCAAGCTTCAGATCCTGGGAAAGTTCTAATAATTGAAGGAACCTAAGATTAGTGCAAATAAATTACGTATAAGTTTCAAGGTATGAGGCTCGTGGAAGACTGGTATGAAAAAGAGTGGAAGGAATGACGTGTTGAAGAAGGAAATAGAGCGATTAAAAACCTGCATGTTTTACAAAGAAAACCTATGCCACCTAAGAGAAAGTTTTGCTAGCCACCCGAAGAAGAGAATATTACCTTTCAATTTCAATTTTAAGCGATTTTACATGATTTTTTGCCTACCACGTTTTTTAAATGAGCATTGTGACACATTTACAACTACGTAAACCCCCGATAGCCGTGGTAAAGTACTAGTGGTGAGATGAGTTAGGGCACACCCATACATGCCTAAAAAATAGCTCATACATATTTGAATGTATACTTGTTCATTTGCGAAAAATCTCGTGTACACACACACACAAACATATGCCTAAGTACATCATGGAGTAATTTCTGCAATTGAAAAAATCTAAATTTAGTTTTCATGGTATGTATTCCGGCTCTTTGGTTGAATTTTGCTATATTTGCGTGTTGTGCGAGGTAAGTACTTGACCGACCTTCCTTTTTATTGACTCAATAGGCTCCCGATCTAATTACTCCAGCTCACCCGTCACTCTGATTAATCTGTCCTTGTAGCAATATATCAGAAAGTTAGGTGGTTTTTTATGAACCTTTCCCAATTCCTTAATTAAAATTATCTCCCATAGATTCCAACAGCTTGCCGCTTATTTTACATGCTGCTAACTAAAGCGGAGTTACATAACTATATCTTGCTTTTTATTTTACTTTGTGACAATCTGTCCAATGAAACCTAGCTTCTATAATCCTATTTGATTCGCATGTTTTTCTGGTTTACATGACCCATGAAAAATAGGATGTAAGTGCAACACCATAGAATTTAATCTACTTAAACTTCCAAGCAGAGTTCTTATTCGCCATTTCATTCAAGGCATCATCTGCCCGATGGTTGGATTTTAAATTTAGCCGATCATGAAAAGCAAGGAATAATTAAAATAAAATGTGAGGGGAGTAAAAGAGTGCGGAATATCACCCTCGATCTTTCATATACACAGACGGTAATGAACGGATTCGAGGAGATAAAAATGGAGACAGGACACGCATGCTGAAGTTTTGGATGAAGGCCAAATTTGCACAAGAGAAATAGTAGGCAAGGGCAAAATTTCTAATGGAGATGGGTGTGAAGAAATTCGAATTCCAATTAAAATGAAAATAGAAGTAGAGCAAAATTTTGTAGTCAAATATGGGAATAAAAAGGTCAATTAAAACTAAGGAAAGAAATGTTAGATTACTTGAAATACAATAATTCATTGATTAATACCATTTTGGTCTTAAGATTGCTGGTAAAACAATAAAGAAAGTTGGGACAGAAAAGAGTACTAACTTAAAAAATAATATCAAATAGTTAGCGGCCTCCTCAAGCTCTCTGATCTTCTGATTTTTTGACGAAGTACTTAAAAAAAGAAAGTTTAAAACTTCTGCTCCTTTTAAACTAATTACATTATATGCGTTGCTACTCATTTTTCTTTACCTCTATTGTCGCCGCCATAATTCCATGACCGTTGTACGTCTTCTCTATGGATCCCCTTTGCTTGTTGAAAAATAGCTAATTGTGTATCTGAGGATTCTTGAGTTCGTTGTCGCTTGGAGGTCGACGTCAGGAATGTTGCACACACAAAAGATTATTTTCTCACATTTACACTAAGACAACAATAAGAGGATGTACACGCAATATATGATGAACGTCTGGGGATTTAAAACCATACAAATGATCAAAACGACTGATAAACCTTGTTTTTGTAGGCTAAGAAATTCCATTCACGTATTGAAAGTGCTTTTCACTCTAGCGGTAGCTAGCGGTGTGACATGTACGATAAGACATTTGCATCTTGATTTTATAAAGTGTGTCCGCGTATATTAACCTAAAATACAACTTAATGTCTACTTTTAGTCCGGAGAAAAATATGGGACGACTTAGAGCTTGTAGACACCTTGTACTAGCATATTGAAATGAATGGCTTTTTTAAACATAGGAACTAATATTTCTGGCAAATAGCTGAAAGATGTTAAAATCCAAAACTCTGAGATTGTTTAACGATGGTAATGATGATGCACGTTTCTAAACGCACCACAATGTAGCACACATGGTCATTGCCTCTTTAAAACATCAAACTAGTTAAGTATTGCTTATAGCGTAAATTTATTTCGGTATTAGTACACATATCATAAGAACTAGAACAGTTTTGAGACACGTTTAGGAGGCATTCAATAAAAAAATAACATAAAAAATTAGAAAATGTAAAAAACAGATTAAGCAAAGGATTTGTACTTGATAATGAAAGGCAATAATAGAGTATGAAGAGCACTAAGCTGGCTGGATAACTGGTAATACCCGATTCTAGGGATATGCAGGATAGAATTCTACAGAAATACACCTGTATAATACGATAATGATTCAGAGGAACCCTAGCACAAACGTTGTACTGTACCCAATGGGGATTTAACACTTTATGGCAAGAGCCAAGACAATTGTTCATCTACAAACCAAAATTAGGCACCGTTTTGAATATCCCTCTCGTTCGATGGGACCCCAGCTGGGTCTAGCCTCTCGCACCTTGAACGAAAGAAGCGTCCAGTTGTGGAACGGGGAAGCATATGCTGCCTTTAACCCCTCTCGCGGGGAGGAGCCTTGAACGGGATGTAGACGAGCAGGGGGGGAGCACTCCCCGGCGGATACCAAAGGGTCCCTTACTCCCCACGCGCATCACTTGACGTCACCCCCTTGTGACTCACGCAGTGCGCAGCGCTTAAGGGGACAGTACACTGTGTCAAAGCCCACGTCCCTCTTACCACGGAACTTCCTAAACCTTGCCCGCAGTTAACTGCGCACTGCTCTCTATTAACCCTCGGATTAAAACGGACCCGGGATTGCCCGAAGTTCTAGCGACGGGAACGAATGGGTATATAAGGATTCCAATTTCCACGATGCGCGAGCTTTTTGAACTTTTATGGCTCTTTCACTCCCCTCCCCTTGAGTCCGACGTTGGTCGCTTCGCATTATTCTCAGATTATTCGCGTGTTGTGGCATCTCGCGCAATATCCTAGTACGCGGTGCTCTTCAGAATTACTCGCGCATCAACCCGACGTGTTCCTGCGATTTTTTTAATGCTTGTAGATTATTGTCATTCTAATACAATCTAGACGCATTGATTAATTAATAAAAAATTTGGCGGTCACCATATTTTGGAATGCTCTGATCTCAGCTGGGGTTACAGGTAATTCATAATCACCACTGCTGGCGACTGCGATTAAATTAAATTTCTGAAAATGCGAGTTTAATACTATTTAGGTCAACCTTGAAGGGAAATAGCAGAACTTCGTCGTTACAAGGAAACTACTGTGTAAAAGATAATATCCATCTTCGTACAGCAACAAATGGGCAAGTGACGTGAACCAAGAGGAACAACAGGTACTTAGAAGTGATTCTGAGTGATGAGAAGGAATGAGGGACACCACCTGTACTTATATTTTCAAAATGATACTTTTCGTCGCGCGACATAAAGAAAAAACTCCCAATTGACTGCCACGGCATGAAATCCATTCTCTGTAGGCTATACAGTATAAAAAGGTTTTCTCTTAATTCCGTAACGCTCTCTCATTGTTCTCGCGAGCAGGAGAGTCTCTTTTAAGTATATCTTCCTCCCTCCTTTCTCTCCACTTCACTCCACTTTCTTTTCCCTCCCCTCTACTCGCGTGAGTGTTCAAGACTGGGCGGACGTTAAGTAGGTCTCACTGGATGATTCCTTCCCCGGGCGCCATTGTAATGGAGGGTTCGAGGTATAAATGGCCCCGGCAAAGAACCGTGTTGTATTCGGCGTGTGGGAGAGGGAAGTGTGCCAAGGGGATGGGGAAACAGTGGGGGTGGAGGAAAAATGGGGTCAGATGCTTTAATGGCGTACCGTGTAACTGGTCGCGAGGTTGTGTCATGATGCCCACCCGCCACTGCTCGCTAAAATGACGATCAACAGGTTCTCAACAACTCACAGGTCTCGTCGCGCGTCCTGCATATGTGAAATGTTTAGCTTAGGCATTTAGAGGCAAAATGGTTGCTGCCCAAATGCACCACGGAGTCTTAACTCTTCTACTGTGAGCCACACACATATTACAGAGTCAATGCACTGCACTGTGAAGTAGGACCAAGAGGAAATAAACTGTTGACCCGAATATTCTGAGCATGCCGTAAAATATTTTGCAATTTTGGAAAATTGCTTATGCATCTGGATATATGGAATTAACTAATCATTAATGGGTATAAATAAATATATTTATTTCCGGTGTTTTTGTCTAAATTTTGTTCAAATCAGAAGCAGATTGAATCTATATGATGATAATTTTACAACAGGTTAATCAGAGAGCATTTACAGGGATTATAATGCCATATTAAATAATTGAACTGCTTTAAAGCCAAAATTAATTTTATTACCCTGAATGACTTCGGTATATATTCAGTACACCTCTAAATTCATATTTATTTCTTACAGGAAAAAACGGGGTGACGGGAAAACTACGAAGCAGACTTTGAATGCAAATATCTCATTAAAAGAACGATGAAAAGCTTAATGAGGTAACTAGAGTAGGATTGGGACGCTATGAGTAGGATTGGGACGCTATTATTATAATGTGTTATAGAATAAACCAAGATGGTGTGTTATAGAATAGTCATGGAACAATCATGATTAAAATTAACTCAATGAAGAAATGGAGTAATAGATAGAATAAATACAGGTGGAAATGAACAAACTTGTCGTAATACACAAAAAATCTATTAATTAAATCATAGGTTTTTGTAAAGGAGTAAAACAGAAGCAAAATGACGATATTTACGATTATATTAACAGACTAAGGAGTGAAAACCTTGACAATTTGAAATTAGGTTGAAAGATACATCTATAGAGAAAAATTTCAGTGATAAGGATATATTAAAACAAATTTCTAAAATAAATAATAGTTTTGAAAATTTAAAGAACTACGGCCGACGTGGTGGCAGTAACTTGATTGGAGTCATCCTATGATATGCATTAAAATGAAACCATTTCAGTGTCCAAATTATTCGCCTTGACTGGGAAGTTGTAAAAAGATTTTCTAATAAGAACTATATCTAATGGTTAATAAATATTTAACTTACATTAATTAACAGAATTTAGAGACATGCAAGAAAGGTAGAGAGAATAAAAGGTAAAATAAATATTAAAGAAAACAAGAATATGTATGTTAGATAGTAGCTGAATAAAATAATGTATTCGGCATCGTTGTCACTGAATATTTGATAATTAGCATATGAATATTTTTTCCTCCTCCATGGAACTATCAGTTCAAAAAAATCTGTACTGTAAGTATAATAATCATTGTAACCGTGTATTCTAACCATTACAACACCCCATCTTTAACAAATTCTAAAAAACTGCGGGAGATGAAAGTAACTTTTGATGGAGTAATCCATTGAATTTGCATTGAAATTTAACAATTTTTACACTCTGAAATGAAGAAAATTTAAAAATTTTACACTATGAAATTGTTGCATAGTACCGCAAATTTAAATATTTTTTCTTTTTTCACTAAAAAATAGTGGCCGGCCTCGGTGGCGGCGGGGTAACGTCCTCGCCTGCCAATCCAAAGGTCGCGGGTTCGATTCCCGCCTAGGTGGATTTCCCTCCATCTAGGGCTTGGTTGTATGTGATTGTCTTCGATATAATGTATGCAATGTAGGGTTAGCTGGAAGAAGGGACTATTAGTCTCAACCTCGCCCAATTAAGTCGATAAATAAATAAATAAATAAATAAATAAATAATCACTGATGCCAGCAAGTAGTGGCTTGAGCGCAAGAAGAACTATTTGAGTGTCGGAAACATATAAGGAGGGAACAAATACAAGTATTTACTCGCCGACCAAAATATGTCTTTGAATGCATTCTAACTTCAATTTGAGTTCTAACGTTAATTCATATACTTATAATGTACAATGGGTGCGCAAGGTATTATTTGAGATTTGTAACATATTTCAAATTTGACATCGCTTACATTGAATAAATCTTATCATGTTTTTTTATTAAATTGTAAGTTTTAAATTTTTGTATCCCACCTAGATTACGTATGCTGCAGCTAAATGACCAAGAAAGCATATCTTAGAAGAATTGTAAATGTAAAAAACACTATCAAATGCAAAACAAGTTCAATAAGACTTTGTGATATAATGACGACTTCAAGCTGACTAATCCTCAAATATTGACCAGGAAGTAATGTGAGGATTATACATGGAAGTTTTATGTTTACATGTGTATCCCAATAGAAAATTTGTTTATGAGAACCGTCAAATAGAACATAAAATTACTCCTTAGAATAGACCAGATCAAAAACTCTAGTCCTAAACCGTAAATCTATGTAATCAGGTGGAGAAGGAATGCTATAGCAACTTTATTTCATATTTAATGGAAGCTCCATTAAATAAATAATTGCCAGCATACGAGCATCTTAGTGGCCGTAATAGTAATAGCGGTATGCCAGGAGTTCCGCGGCGTAGTCATTGCCAAAGTTATCAGCCTTCGAATCTCTTGTTCCAATCACGTGTCTTGAACCTTAAAAAATGATACTTTCCTATTAATATAAAACTTATTATCCATCCTTTTAAACAAAAATCTTTTGAGGTTAAACTATTTATACTTATATTTTTCAATTATTTCAGATTAAAAGACTGGCACTACGATATTCCAAAAGAATACATGACCCAAAACAGACTAAAGCGCTCAAGTTAAGTGACAGAAGTCGAAAACGTTCTTGCCTTGGCATGTTACTAAATCTTGCGATTCTAAGGGGATCAAATTGGCAAGGTTGACGACATTAGCTGATAAGCCAGGTTCACCCTAGAAGCCAGTATACAATTTTTTTGTGCCATTGTGCCAGACTGATCCTTCAATCCATCATTACTTAGTAAAAAGTTTGCGTTAGATTAAAATTTTTCTGTTCATAGAATATTTTGCGAACAACTCGAAGGACTAAAAACAGCAAAAAAAATGCGCCTCGAAACAGTTTCATATTTCATTATGATAGGTTTTATCGTAAAAGCGGAGAAGTTCGTGGTTAAAAAACTGAATATTTTCACAATCGGACAACGCGAAACTTGCGGGATTTGAGAAGAAAATTCCTCTAAGGAGCAGGACGAATGGAAAGAGGGGCATTTCAGGGGCTTGGAGCATTTAAGGTGATTAAATATTCAGGAAGTTGAAAGCACTCCCATCGCGACAATTGTCGGCTTTTCAGATGGATACAATATGCAATAAAGGTAAAAAGAGGCAAGGTTTGTTTTCATATCATGAGACCGTGGCCGTATGTTGGGAAGCATAGAAGCCGTCATGTTCTTCACGATTATATCCGTAAGTGACGACGCAATGGGTGTGCGCTTGTTTGGCTTCCTTTCAGAATCATTTGTACAGTCTAGATTAACTGATATCTAGTGGAAAGAAAAAAAACATATATAAATGCCTATAATACATAAAATTTAGGAAAGAGTCAACTAAAATATATTTAACCCTTCTTCCCAACAAAATTAAAGGAGATATATAGGCCATAGAAGGTACATAGGCCAAGATTAGAGGATACATAGTTTGAGGAGTTAAGTAAGTTTGCGGCATTCACTGACGCTTTTCTGTGGCGAAACTTTTCTTAATTTTTCAAAGTTTCTCTGAAGTAAACTTATATTATTTTAATTCTAATAAAACATCATTCTCTCAGTTATCGATTAATGTCGTGTAGCGATAAAAGCGGTTACATAAGCAGTGCATGCTTATTAAACTTTGAAGAAGATCGAAGACAGGTACTTGATAATGGATAAATAATAAAAGGTAAAGTTGCCCTAGGATCTTATAAGAGTTGGTTCCTTGTAAAATAGACATTTAAACTTTTTTTATCTTTGGAATAATAAAAGAGGTAACTTCAGCGGATAACAAACTTCAAAGATTACACAAATCAAGTGGTTTTGAAATCACTTTCTAAAAGTTTCTTTTGTATGTCCATATCTCGTGATGACATGATGAAAAAATAAATCTAAATGCATATGCGAGGTATTTACCTATTTATATCCATTTATGAAAATGGTAATGATATTTTAAAACGCTCACAAATTATTTGTTTCACGGTGAAGGAATTCCCAAAATATTTTTTACTTTTTCTTCTCCAAGTATATCATTCCCAAAAGCATATTAAATTTCCGTACACTGTTATCATAAACTTATATCATAGTAATTATATTGCATACATTACTCCCATTAATAATGAGTAAGAAATTACTCACATATATAATGAAATAGTTCTCTATACATAAGAGACGAGCTGTTAGTAACAAGACGGACAGTAAACTAAGGTTGGATGAAATAAGGCCGCAATAGTTAAAATTGCAACATTGTATTTTCTAGCCTATAATCAAAGTAATAATCATCGGGGAAAAGACAGGGGCTGCCGATATCAATATGAGGATGTTTTGAATATCTGAATCATATTACTACTAAACGTTCCTCATCCGGATCGCGGAATTTCGAATTTATGGCCGTGTGCCCCCGGGGGAGCTTGAACATTCGCGAAATTGATTGCTGAAAAGCTAAGCAATGGAAATGGAGGAAAATTCAAATATTCCCGCCATTGATATGACAAATTGGATAAACAGTGAGCATTAGAGACTCATCATAAGAAAATTGATACAACAATTGCACAAAAAGCCACGAAAAAGAGCTCGGTACGCGGAAACTGACACGTAAGGTTACAACATATTTTTACACACTTAATTCAGGCTGATACATCACTCAGAAATCTGAGTCATGGAAGACTTGAGGTGAATAATTAAAAAAATAAAACTAATAAAAACGCTTTGCTTGCTCAATTTTATTCGCGGATATGGAGATTTTCGACCATTGAATAAACCACCAGACCGCACACAAAATTGAGAGCATAGAAAATAGGAAATGACTGCCGAAGAGATATGTTAATCTACTTTCCTTATCAAAAATCATGGCCTCGGCTAAAAGAGAGGAACGCAATACCGACTATAAGGCTTCTCGTTAACGGCTCATGTCTCACAAATTTAAACTAATATATTTATCATAAGTAAAAAATTGAAAAGGCGGCTTAAAAATTCCAAAATAAAGTTTCGTACCCGTTAACTTCACAGGACTTTTATAAAATAAATACCTTGCTGTAAATGTTCACACTTTTTTTAGTTAACCGAGAATGATTTCGGCAATGCTTGCACTTATCAACGTACATAAACCATTGTCAATTGAATTTATCAAGGGTGGAAATTTACCGCATGATTTTAATTTATCCCTATGCACGTAAAACATTGAAAAAGTAGCACCAATTACAGTAAATATAACTGTTATTACCTCCGTTTCTCCTTAAACGGTGCAGATGACCGTCCAGGTAAAGAGTTTCTACAATTTACTTGGTTGTTTGAATGTCCATTCTGTAGTTAAATGAAGTGTGATTAAAGCCTAAAACATCCAATGTACTCAAATCATGAATAATCCTACCCCAAACGTGCAAAGTACATAAATTATTTTCCTCCGCATTCCCACCTTAAATACCAAGCTATCACGCAGGCCATATCCATTAAGCCCAAACCCTAGAGGTTAGCGCACTTTAATTTGCCCCATTACCCTCACCATTGTTATTTCCTCCTTCGCCGTGCCAATTTTCATCGGGTTTTCGGTCCAGAAATAAATTCATCTACATGAAACGCTTTGGTAAATTATCATGTTTAATAGCTATTCCACAATTCCAACAGTGTGCCTGAAACGAGGAATAAGAATGTTCTAGAAACCACGCATCCAGCCTGAATGAGGACGTAGCCAATAGCTTCCGTTCGGAAGCAAGACAGCGCAACGACCCCGCTGACCGTTAATGGAAGCCTCCCTTGGCCCATGCCCTGAAGCACTGATGATGGAAGGCCCTGAGTGGAGCACTCCCTCTCGCTTCCCCCTACCCCCACCTCCCCGGAATCATCAATCCCTCGCCATCAATAAACAACCACTCTCACGGTCACGCGACGCGTATGTTATCATTTGCAGATTTGATGGAGCGGTCGACCATCCAACGCAGCGGAGAGTGTAAGGCAACGGGACCTCAAAGCCAAGAGGCGCCTTCCAGTTTAAGTTAGTTTGCTTCCATATTCCACAGGCGAGGATAATTTCATTTGCAAATAGCATGAATCCACGCAGCCGGAAAAGTAATTGCAAAGGAGTCATCTGTGGATATGAAAGCATGAGTTAGCTATTTTGAATCGATCATTAACGCCGGTAATGGGTTATAAAATAGTATATTTGACTCGAAACATCATTACGGAGGTATACAAAATTTACACAAGGCAAAAGTGAGCATTTTTAAAATGAGGATTATGACGTCATATATGCCATTTTTCAGGAATGAAATTTTAAAAAGTAACAGAGCACACTGGTGAAATATTTCAAAAATTAGAAAGTTTTCCGATAGAGCATTTGATTTAGAAGATAACTGCTAGGAACTTCACTCTTAAACACTAATATATGTGAGTAGGTAGTGGTAGAGCTGACGAGGTAATTAGCCCTTTGTCGAGTGAAGTATTCTCATTTTTGAATGAGGGACCCACTCTCTTTCCCTATCCAATATGAGCTTGTTAGTAATGAGTGGAAAGAAGCATTACTAGGTATCAAATGTACCATCTTGATATTAATGCGTCACTTTTTGTCACAAGTCCTTAGGTCTACCCTCTTTTGGGGCTATTCGGCAACAGTTTGTCGGGTTGCTCCTACGTCATTGACGTATTGCGAGGCCGACATAATTGTGGAGTGATGGTAATGGGGAGATCGATATTGATGACTACGTTGAAGTCGAGGTAAATGACGAATATGATGTCAACATGGATATTGATGTCAATATTAATACTAGTGGGTACGTTTAAATCTTTAAATGAACGACTATTTAACAGGCAAATAAATGAAACTTTTTCCTACGCAATAATTTTAATCATTTAATTCTCTCACGAACAAATAATATAAGTTTATTAAAAGTACTAAAGAACCAGCAAATACCACTTTTCCGGAGCCAGAAGGGGAATATTTTTAGGGTCGAAATTCAGTGAAGAAGGACTTTTCTTTGAAAAATTACGTGATTAATGCACTCATCCCAAAATATGGGGAGGGGGGAACATCACGAAATCTCGATTCTAATTTTTGAAAATGCAAGACTGTTATCAGTATCGATATAGATTTCGACACTTAGGGAAGCGTCATGAAAATCCACTCTAAATGAGTTTTGAATTCAAAATTTATGTCAACAACGATGTTGTCTACATGTGTGGCATCAAAATCAATATTCTCGACATGCAGAGCATCAAAATCGATCTTGTCATCAAAATGAATCATAGATCAACGCAACATGGAAGCCACATAACTACATTTAAAACCCAAAGACGTACGCCCTTCACACTTGGTCCATACGACTCCGTTTTGCGTTACTGAAACAATACATCTCGTTCGATTCAAAGATTTTTACGAAAAGTAAGAATAGTAATCATTAACAAAGAATATTTTTAGGCGTGAAATTGTGAAAAAATATAATTGCGATAAAATTTGTCAAAAATAGATATCGCTCGGCTCACTTCATTTTTATTACTATAAATGAATTTTGACGCGTTAAATTATTCAATGGGTCTCCTGTTATTCACTGCAGTGAGGGAAAAATGAAAAAAATACGTGGAAAATTGACTACACAGGGGCGCAAAATAACATAATGTCCGTTAATTTCACGCTAAATAAAACTCACCAAATTCTTCGTTAATTTTTTATCACAATCTGCGCTAATTTATTTCATGAACACCACCTATGACGACAAAGCATTTGATGTTCATATTAAATCCATATTCTGGGTGAATTGGCGGTATGTATTTTTTTGGTAAAACAACTTTTAACACCAAAATTGAATAAATCTGTTACCATTCCTAAAAATTTTAATGATTCCACAGGATATCGTCTATACATTTTTTTTAAATATTCCGTTTAGTAATGTAAATATTGACAAGTTTCTAAACACTCATTAGTGAAATATTATTTACAGTCCTGCTCTCGAGCACAAAAGCTCCCAATTAGATAAAAAATATGGACGATTTCTCAGACTGAATTGCTCGAATATGCTACCTAAATCAGCTGCCAAATTACTCTGACTTCCATACAGGCATTCGATTTCAAATTAAATTTCCTCAAATCTTATGAAAAAAATTTTCTTTAAACCAACCTTTTCTCACAAAGAATGGAAGTTACTTGAGACAAATAGGTTTTTAATTTTCATTGCGTAATTGACTTTTGAACATTTGTAATTTGAGTCATTTAGTATTAGAAAAATTCTATAATTACTACATTTCAAGAAACAAATTACCACATTACTACATTTCAGTACAATCGTATTCACAAGGGATAGAAGAGCGTTTCAGTTTCTTGGTGATCTACTTCTTTTCCTCAATGAGGGATTTTTTTCACTCTTTATGACCTTGCTTTTTCACCGTCTTACTCAATCTACTCAATAACGATGAAGGTCACATGAAGTATCTTTTTTTTCAACGGATGTGGATGTAATAAATAATATCAGCGAAGAAATTGCTGGATAAAATGTTTTTATAGGTCAAAATGAAAGTCTGATGGGATGGAGAAGCTATTAGTACGAGTACTTAGACAACTGAATCAGTAAGTAAATTTAACTATTGATTAAATATGAGCAAGAGCATGACATAATTTGCATTTTGATAATATTGAGTATTCAACGATTATAAGGTTACTATTGTAGATGAAATGTTCACTCTTTCATATTGGGGTAGTTTCTTATGACATAATATTAAGCAGTAAAATAGTTTAAAATACGTATATCAATTCTTTTAAAAGAATCGATTATTTAGTAAAACATTATCCACAACGATATTTAGTACGATTTTTATTAATTCAATCATATTCGCTTAATATAGTTCGCCACTCTATGTAAAATAAAGATATTGAATAAGGATGTCAGTTATGAAACAGAATTATATTCTTTGCTTGATGTTTTTAGAGTTTCTTCCACATTTTACATTTCAAATATCGGTCGAATTTATGATCAGTCGGGCGTCGTAACTTCTGATTCCTAGTTGCTGTGCTATTGCAAAGAGGACGATGGAATAGAGTATAGCGATTGCTGTGATTGTGTCATTATGGGAACGAGCACTGCATCCGTCGTCCAACAGGGTCGTACACGAGTTTTATAGACATTTCGCAGAATGTCGTAAAGTGGTCTGGTCACGGCAAACACTCGATCCGGTGGAATACGAATTGATCAAGCACTGACAGTTCAATGCATTTGGTTATATCTCATTCATTCCCTGTAAATCGTTGTGCGCAAATGACCCCGTTTGTCGAGGCATCTAAAAATTACATTACAATTATTGCTACTAAAATTTTGCATTATTTATGTAAAACGTTCTTACCATAGCATATTAATTTCTCTAGAGGTATTTTTCCCCTTCCTGCTGGAATAATTTCATATCACAAAAATATTGATTATGCGCTACACAAAGCACTCATCAAACTTGTAATGGACTATCTGATGATTTTTCAAATTGTTTCAGGTTGGATAAGATTTATTACGATTAATTAATTGACTTTTCACTAAAATCCACAATCATTTTCCGTATCTATAAATGATACCAATAATTAAGTAATTCAAACTGGCATGCTTCGAAAAACTATTTTTTCTGTCTAAATAGGCTCTGGGATTTTTATGGATCACTAGGGTTTTAATTAGCGAAAAAGAATTCATAATAAAATGATTATGCAAGATAAATATATTAATTGCATAGCTTTTTACCCAACGCTGTTGAAACTTGTTATTTTTCTGCAGTTATCAATTGCCGACACTGTAAGAATGAAGCTGTTTTATCCTACTATACGGTGAAATTTTAACTTTAAAAGTAGTTTCATCATCTTCATCTAGTATTTCAATCCTAGTTCAATCTAATCATTCTACTCTGTTCAAATGCAAGGCTGCATATTCTAGGGAGAATAATTGGTAGTTTTCCATCGCCTTCCACATCGTAGTACTGCTGCCGATACCGTATATTCAACTCGTTACCCCTTTAACTCGTTGTCAAAATACCATTGTTGTGCTCCGAAAAACCATTTAAAAAAATTTTCTAAGCGGAAAAGTTTTCGCCGATCACGGTATTCAAACCAGCGGCCTTCAGACTCCACAAGTAAACACGCTACATCTGGTCTACCCCCCAATGAATCCAATGAATCCAATGAAACCAATTTTCTTCCAGTCCCCTTAAATTTATATTCCAAGAAACTCGGTACACGTAGGAGGTAATTACAGGTCACCTTAAACTGCACGTCATTTACCAGGGAAGTTGCAAAATTTCTTGTATTCGCATCTTTGGAGCATCCATTCGGACGCCTCAAATAGTCTTAGCCTTGCACCTTCTGCTTACGTGGAAGAAACTCCTGATATTCCTACGCTCCGGTCTTTGCAAAAACTTTTACCCATTAACAAAGTTATATTTTTCTGCCAAGCTCCGAAAATAAAACTAGGGATGACAGTTAATACATTTGTAAGATGAAATCCATACCCTAAAAGGCAATTAAATTTTCAGGGTCCACCGGAACAGAGGGAAGGAATTCTAAAGACGAAGCAGTTTATTCGGACCGCGAAGGGAGCACCTTGGATTGGTTATGACTGGTTGCTTGTGAAAATAACTTGAGAGAAACTGTTGCATGCATTTTTCCATGCCCGTTAGTTCCGATGGAAGGCAATTGTGCCAGATCGCCGACGAATTATGGCCTGTGAAGTTATCTATTACAAATTTACAGCCAAAGGAAAGGTTAAATAGCTGTTACGGTACGATAGCTCGAATCTTCAGACCTTTTTGCGGGGAAAATTTGAACGAGGAGGAGCAGTTTTTGAAAAAATAAGACGGGATAAAACAAGAAATAAAAGAGCAACACGGGAGCGAATTCAAGAGAAGCAGGGGAGAGGGCAAGGAAGCTTAATTGCTTTCCTTGAATCTCAGATGAGTGTTATTACGGCGCACGCCAGGAGCACGCACTGCAGGAGGAAATGCACCAAGTTCCTCCGCCGGGAAGGAGAAATTTTTCGAGGTACAGTGGAGAACGATAAGGAGTAGGTTGGCTTACACCGGAAAGCCACGGAGAAAGCAAGGGACTATCATTCGGAGCAGTCACTGTAAAAGAAAAATGGGTTTCACATTTGAGGTGAGGTTTAAGGAGAATGTGTCACATTTTTTTGCATGAAAAATTAAGTCAAAATTTCACTTCGCCGCATATGAGGGATCAATATTTTTTCAGTCTCCAGATATGACATTAGATCGCAAGCTATATTACTTATAAGGTCATTTGATTATTTTTTATTATTTAAAATCAACATGGGATCAATTTCGGATTGATCGTTATATGCTTCGAGAAATTTATACGATGGGAATTTATATATATTTCCCCACGAATACAAGAAAATAAAGTGAAAAATTTACTTATAAGCTATACTTCTATTTAAGATCAATAGATTTCATCCTATTAAACCTCATCAGCATATCATAAAATCTACTCTCATGTGTTTGTAAATGCAAAATTTTATAGTTCATACCAACATTTATGCAAAATATACGGATGATACGTACTCGAAACATCTGGAAAGAAAATTTAACTGCATTTTAATTACGTCTCATAATGATAAAATGACTTCACGAACAAATTTTGTACTCCGCTTTCAATTTCATCCTAGTTTCTATAGATTTATTTTAGTTCACCTAGAAAATATGTTGTAGACATTTTCATTGCCAACGGTTCTACTTTAGTATTAACATGATTCACTGTCAAAAGTACAACATATAGATAAACATAAACATGTGAGGCATAAACTAGGAAATATTAACTCATTGTGAGATCTAAAGATAAAGAGATTAAAATAACCCTTTGACGGATGATAAAATCTAATGATTCATCACCTTAAGCAATAAAAAAGATTAAATTGATTATTCCACAAATATTAAAACTACAAAATACAATATAAGCTTGATTGACGTGGTTCATTACCAGTTCACTATCTTTGTCATACTTATTTCTCGCAGCCAACCACGTAAGGTATCGATATTCATCGTAGGGGAGGTTTCATTACGTGATAATTACGATCACCATTTAGTTGACCCTGATGCCTTAAGTCATTGAAATCAACCGTTTTATGCGTTAGTTTTTTTCATTGGCCTCGTTTAAAGGAAAAAATACTCGTAAGAGAGGGGAATCGAGAGAAAAGCAAGCAAGCAAGAAGATGTCGTTGCCTCAGGGTAAAGGCAGGGTAACTACCATTCCTCAAGACGACGTCCGGAAATTGCAGGAACGGGGCACCGCACTAAGCAAATCACTCACAGAGCAATAATAACGGCAACTCTCGAGTATTCACCGTGAATGATCGCAGGAGATCCTTGTTTTATGACAGTGGAAAGCGGAGGGGTGGGGTTTAGTCTCATCGGTTTCACCGCGCCACAGCAGAAGGCCTCCCAAAGCGGACAGAAATAAAGAGATCTTCAATATCACGGGCCGTCGGTTTCTTCCTCTCATATCTCCTCCGACACCTCCCCTTCCACCTACGCCCCACGCCCACGGAGGAACCGCGCGGAAATCCATCGGGTTTTATGGCAGAACGACGACAAAGACGTCGCAAGCATAAGTCAAGCTAATAATTCGTTCAAAATGGAGAAAAAGAGTTCCTTCTTGTGTACCTACATCACGTAATATGGCGGAAGAGCAAAGAACTGAAATACTTGCGGGTAATATGAAATAAGACATTGGCGCATTTGAAATCGAGATAAACGATAATTTTATGCAATGTACAATGATTAGGATGCTAAATACAGAAATCAGATATGTTTCTAAGTGATTAATACGTTTCTACGTAGTAATTCAAGACTAAAAATCACCCCAATCACAGGACCATTTTAGCTACAAAAACATTCTCCTGATACTTTGCAGACAGAACTTGTTTCTCCCGAAGTTCACGACTCCACGAGGGAAGTGTGGATGTGTGGATAGACCGCACATCTCTATATTTTCTCTCCCGCGGTTGGAGAGACTAGGAGGACAAGAGAGCCCGGAGAGTGCAAAAGGAAGAAATGCCAGGATGGATGAAATAGCAGTAGGAGGAGTGAGTCCTCCGTGGGGTCCGGAACTCCTGGTGAATCGGGGGCCGGCCGTTCGGGGTAGAGGAGACTCTTGGGACGTCACTGGCTTCTCCTCGTCAGGCGGCAGCAAGGGTCGGATGGAGTGGGGTAGGGAGTGGGGAGGGGGATTAGGGCCAGATACGGATTTATTGCTCCAGGACGGGGACGTCCAAATGCCGACCTCGGAAATGGACTGCATTGTGTACGCTCGCCTGCGGGGCACAGAGACGCCTGTGGGCCCTTCCAGTGAGAAGGGAATCATTTCTCACATCTTCATTTTCGGTGGGTGAAAGTCGTGGTGCGAGGGTCAGGTATGGAAAAAGATGAACTTGGCCTTCCACTTCTCTGTGCCTTGACTCGGATTTATATGCCCAAATCGAAGGTTTATTTATTGCATTCCGTAGATAAAAGTTCTAAATTTTTCGGGGCATGGTATATCCACTGGGAAATAACTAATAACGGTAATAGTTCAGCTGACCAATTGACATTCTTCCAGCGCTAAATTTCTTCATTAACATGTAAGTATGAATATGCAATTGTACGTATCTAATTTAATAAATGTATGTGTATATATATACATATATATACACACATATACGAGGGTCATCCGGAAAGTAGTACCCGTTCGTGAAATAAAGACACAAAAGTAAATATTAACAAACATAAAAAATTTTATTTGAAAGAGGATACTTTAAACTACTTCTCAACATAATCTCCAAGCAAATTAAGGCATTTGTCATAACGTGTGACAAGTTTCTGTATTCCTGCTGCATAGTCCTTCGCCGCCAGCTCATTGAGATACGCGAGGGACCCATCTTGCACAAATTTTTGCATAATGCAGATGGTGTTTAACAATTTCATGAACAATTGTTCGAGAAACATTGGGAAAATGCTCACAGATGTCATCAATTGTGACGCGCCGATCGTTCCTCACGAATTCGTCAACTGAGCTCACCAGTTGGTCTGTAATGACAGACGGTCTCTCCGAACGCTCATCGTCGTGTGTGTTCCCCCTCCCCATGTTGAAGTTGCGACACCACCGCCGAACAGACGACTCGTCCATTACATTGTCTCCATACACCTCCTTTAATTGGCGATGAATATCACATGGGCGAACGTTTCTTGCATTGAGGAATTTAATCACTGCCCTCACTTCACAACTGGCGGCGTTCTCAATTTTTTTAAACATTGTAAACAATCACAGAAACAACACAGGCAATGCTAGCGTCACGCAACTTGGCTCAGAGAAGGCAGACAAGCCACTGAAGCTATCTGACCTCGTCCAGCGGCTACTCGCGTCGTCAGCACTTCATGCGGCACGAACGGGTACTACTTTCCGGATGACCCTCGTATATATATACATATATACATATATATATATACATATATATATACATATATATATATATATGTGTGTATGTATACATACTTCTGCATATATATATGTGTGTGTGTAAATACATACATACTTACACATTTGCATATGTAGGCATCGAATTTTAGTAGCATGTGACAATTAAAGAATGTTTTCTTTTATTATAAAATGAGAGAAAAAATATTGTTTTTATAGCGTTTAAATATTGCATTAATTGTTGCTTCATTCATAAAGCTGAAAGTAAAAATATAAACGTGATTGAGACTGCAATACTGTATGCCCAATTTTTACCGATGAATAAAATATACCTATTCAAAACAGCATGATTCAATCAGCAGTCACTTCCCTTTAGTTATTTATTTTCTTTTCTCAATAAATCTGCATGAATAAATGCTCTTAAACGTAGACTAAGTTTCAAACCGAGTCCCAAACGACATTAATGTATCTTTGAAGGACCCTTGAGAGGGTCGGCCATCTTGCAAAGGGTATACCAAAACGCTGGAGCCCGAGTTAAAGGCCCTCTAACTCGGAGGGCATGAGCAATCCACACTTTCACGCACTTCCTTCAGAGCTCAAAGCAATCTTGGAACGAAGTGGAAAATCATGGAAGCACGCTGGGGTAAAAATTCAAGTACCACTCATAAAGAAATATTAATTTGAAAAGGAAAACCCAAACACTAAAAAGTTAAAATTTAAAAACGTTACCTAGTGGCACTAAAACAAGATGTTGTTCAAAGTTACACAACCCCAGTTAAAAATATATGATGTGACTAGTATCAAATAATTCGTTTAAAATAATTCCTAAAATAACAAAAAAACTACGCCAAACCACTTAATGAAAATAATAACCTGGTCTACAGAAAATGTTCATTTGAGAACCCCACCAGCATTGCAATTCGTTCCTTTATTTTAATTACAGAATTTTGACAAAGGGAAGCCCATTTTAAGAGACACAACAAAGAAGTACGTACTTGTGCCCTACACAATTCTACCCTTCGTATGGAACACGGCTTTAAATAATGAATATCATGCGTGTACGCTCAACAAACTACCCAAAAACTCTGCGTTTTGCGGGGTCAATTGGGATTACATAATCCTGCTGAGAGAAGGGATAAAGGAGAAATAAATAACATATGGCAAGTGTGTGCAGTATCTTATTTGTTTCAAAATGAAATAGTAAATTTATCTTACAATAAAATGTGCATGGAAAATTTCTGTATTCAGCCGTTATGGTTGTATATCCTAATGTCCTAGTTTAAAATGAATAATTACATACACTATTTTCCCTGCAGTCGATCACGTAATGTTTCACAGAAAATATTTACAAAATGTTTCACTACTCAAGAAGAAAGGTCCAAGCTTAGGGAATTTTATTCCCCACAGTAAGACTGTGTTCTTAATAACTTTGACTAATAGATGCTTCTTGCTTATTTTTAATTCGCACATTCAATTGGTGCCCTGCAAATATCACGAGAATCTTTCAACACAACAATATCAACAGGGATATAAAAATATGGAATAGGATAAAGCCTGTTGTTTTCCCTGAATGAGCAACAATGTACTAACTTAATAATATTATTAAAAAATTACTCCCCAAAATCTGGTTATTTTTCACATTACAGTCGGTTAATTGAATAGAACACTTACTTTCCACCATTTAGTAAATAATATAACACTTTAGAGGGGCAAATGCTTTTACTAAATTTTTGGGAGAAAATCAATGGAATAATTTTAATAGTTGTTTGGAACCACCAATTTATTTTAAAATCAAGAATATCCGAAGGGCTAAATTTTATCAATTTCAATTATATAAATTGAGCAAGTGAAAAAACAGGAAGGTAAAATTCAAACCTATTTTTTGGTATCCCTGTAAATTATTACTATATAAAACCAAAGGCAATTCAAAAGCCTCTCCACTTAAAACAAATGAAAGATCTTGAGAATGAAACCAAATCGAATATTTTTTTTAATCCCACGTTGCTTTCATCTTCATGGAGTGTTCTTGTTATCTGTTTAATGAACCATGTAAAAAACAGTTCAGCCTTTCAAGAGAAGCTCATTTAACATATTCTTGATTGCGTTGTTAAAAAAAGGAACACGATTACACATACTTCTAGATCGAACTTCCCCATGCGGGGGGACGTTTGTGTACTATGCCCTAACCTCGCCTACCAATTCTGCTCACCTTTCCAACAGAAGCAATCGGGGACGGGGGATGTTGGGACGCAAATAACATTTCGATGAGGACACAGTGTAGGGAAGGGAACGAAGGTAGGGAAATTGCGGAGTGTGGAGAGGGCAGCCGGGAAGAAGAGGGGTCGATGCTTCCGAGCGGGAGGCTAAGGGAGGCGGGAAAGGGTCGCTGCCTTGGGTCATGGAACGCGTTGCGAAGTAGGTACGGAGGAAAAGGAGGGGGGAGAAAAATAAAGACGAGTGGGGGATTCAAGGGAAATAGGATAGGGGGATTGGGAAGAGAGGGCGAGTGAAAGTGAGACGCGAGGCAGGGAAAAGCCGGGATACTCCTTCCACTGAGGAGGGACGAATGGAGAACGGGAGAAAATATGGTGAAATGAAAGAAGGAGGAGTGTGAGAGAAATAAGGGGAGAGAATGGAAGGCGTAGAGTGGAGGAGGCAAACATACTTGCGGTCTCTGAGGAGGGCTGGTTGCGTTTCAGACTCCACAAAGTGCACACAGGTGTCCGAATACTTGGATAACATGGTGGATTTGGAAGTAACCAAACCACTGCCACTCTAGTGGCTCTCAGTATTAGTAGGGAGAGAATTTGGAGGCATTATTTTATCCATCGCCCTGCATGCCTTTAATTATGCCGGAAACCTAATGGCTCACCTCCAATTTTCCACGAGAAAGACACATTGAGCCTCACCAGTTCATGTCAATCAAATGAAAACACCATTTTACCGCATATTTTAAACGGATTTGAAACGTATTTAAACTATGCCAAGCTATTCAATGCCATTCATGCAGAAAAACTCTCATTTAGATTGCCGTTTCATTAAAAGGCAAAGTGCGATATTAGACATTTGAATGCCCAATCCCAGCCAACAGTTGAATCGGTTGGCTGGGAAGATAACCTTTAACGACGTGCGGCTACGCGTCAATAGCGTTTTGGCTTAAAATAAGTATAAAAAAATCCACATAGATAATTTGGACGACTGAACCAACTAATAAAAATCAAAGTATTAAATGATACTCCAACTGTCAACACGAAATAGGGGATAATTTTTTATAACTTTCTGAGATAAAGTTAGATCATTTAATTTTTACTGTCATTGATTACTCATAATTAGGACTAATCGGAACACATTTCATCAGGACTGTAGGATATTCTGAAAAGATGGCTGGAAGAGAGAAATGTTTTCACTGGTCCTAGGGCAATGGCAAACTATCCGTACTTGGGCATTTGGCGGGGTCCTACGCGTTAGATACGGCTACAGAAAAGCGAGGCAGCAAGGCCGAGGTTTGCGTGGCTCTGGTTCTTATACGAGTATAGCCCCACTTCACTCAATAGCGTCCTACCTTACAGATGAATTAGACACTCGACGCCTCTCACATCCACATGTTTTCTTTTGCGAACGCAAATCTGAGTGATGAATGGATTATATTTATCCTATCCCAGAAGCGTGATTTTGTCTTAACGGGTGCGCAATTTGCGCTGCGCATCTGCGTGGCGCATTAATGCGTAAAAGTGAGAGTTGAAGCAGGAATAAAAAAATGCAAGAAGGAAATATAGGGGCAGAAAATGCGTTTATCTAGGGGAAACCAAACTGTTTCGCAAAGAAAGAAAACCCACGAACGGGGCTAACAGACTATTTGGACTGAACTTTCGGTTGTGTCACAAACGGACGTTGAGAAATTACATCTTCCGAAGGCTTTTGAAAGTTCTGAAGCCGATGTCTCGAATTCGTCTACCGTACAGTGCCAAGAACTTACGTGACAGCTATATTAATAATCGTCTACCAACTCTCGAAGACCCTTAGGAGCTCCCCATGCCATACATTCCCGAGCGATTTTTGACGTAGGAGACTTCGTTGGAAGCCCAACAGCTCGGAGACGATCATTAATACAGTCCAAGTGACCTCTTACAACTCCTCTCAAAATGCTCCGAGGTGTCCAGTCAGATCAAAAATCATATGAAGAAAGGAGAAAAGTGAACAATTTATTCCCTCAACGGGCATTAATGATCACTCTTGTTCGACTAACTTAAACAAATATTAATAAATGATACTGAGAATGAGAAGAAACTAATTCATGATTGAAACAATGGTCGATTTTTAAAAGCTTAGTTTCTGAAATTTTTTAGAAGAAGGTTTCGTGAAATTTTGATCTCACACAATGGTAAAAGAGAAACTTGTGACCCGGAGAAACTGTCTGGAGAAACCATTTGGTGTCATTTGTTTCTTTAAAATTGTAGGTAAGTTACTTACAGAAGAGACCTGTGTTTCGTATTTCCTTCCGTTAATGTAGAAAGTAGTTTAAAAAGCATTTTGTAGCGGGCCTTGTGCCGAAATAAACTATTAGTTTTTAAGCATGGTTACCAACTAGGGATCAATTCCTTATATTTCAAATAAAGAGTTTTTTACTAGCAACGAAAAGATGCTGCTATGTTACATTCCTGAGGACTCGTTCGCAAATTATACAAGTTATGCTGGTGGCCATGAATAATCCAAATTAATTTATATAAAAAAATGCAGCCGAAACAAGAGGGAAATTTCAACAATGCAATGAAGCCTGAAATATCCTGGGGTTATCAATCTAACAACTCTTGGGAAGTCAGCAGTGAAATATTCGTGCTGTATCTCACCTAAATTTTTCAAACATAACAACCTTTAAGATTAAAAAGTTTGTTCCCTTAAAAAAAATTAAAGCTGCCGAAAAAATCTTCTCTGACGTAAATGAATCCATTTTTAGACACAATATGAATTGAATTGGGAATTAAGAACTTAATTTGGTTGAGTGTGCTCCCTCAAAGTGCAGCTAATTGTAAATAGCTCTTCCTTGAATGTATTTTTACTTTCTTAAGAAATAATATTTGAAATTGATGGACCGGATTAAATGCTTATCATAATCAGTTATTTTATGTACTGTTGAATCTGGGGATGTTAAGTTGTACCTATTAAACCTTCCCAAAAGTCTAATATGATCGTAAAGGTATTGTCCTTATTAAACGGCTCATATTACCAAATTAAAAATGTGCATTCAAAATAAAACGTATACACATGAAAATAACATGCAAATGAAAAATAAATCCTAAGAATATTAACGCATTAATATAGTATCCCGTTTCATTTGCGTAAATATCGTACAGATGTAATAAACATTTGATGATCTCAATGAACATTTTTGTGGATAAAATGTAAGCTAGTAACAAACGGTAAAATACACATATTTGCAAAGAGTTGAGAATTGCGATACTTTATTTTTTCCAATAAATTTTGCTTCAAACGAATATGATCTAAGGATAACAAACCTCGTCGAAAAAGTTAAAAAGAATCAATGATAACCTTGCTGAACGCATTGAGAAGCGCGATTAACTCTGTGACATAACAATCTTAGGATTGATGACCAGTTATCTTGAAGGTTTCATAAAACTATTGTTCTACTCACTAACGAGGTAAGACATTAATAAACATTTGTTTGTACATGCGCGTGTTTTTAAAAATCACAAAAATCTATTTTGTTTTCAGTGCGAGTTTCCTTTTTAGTTAGATTTATCAAATAAGGGCTTCTAGATCAAAAATCATTAATAATAACATCTCTTGGGATTTTCCCATCATACTTAATTGCCCCTAAGAACCTAATACGTTAAATAAAATATTCACCTTAGCCACGACTTAGCAACAATATAGGGGTTGTAGAAGGCTATTGAATGTTGTTTTTTCTTCTCTCTGCTTTAAATAACGATACTATATTTTTTTAATTTCCTGTTTACGTTTTCTGTGAGTTTAAGAGGCATTTCAACGAGGCCAATGCTCTCAGTTTAATTTATTTTGGTCAAAATATTTTATTCTTTCCGTGAAAAAAGGAGAAATTACTCGTGAAAATTAAGTCATCTTCCGAACTGATACTCTGGTTGGTATCTGGAATATATCTGGCCTTGTTCCTTTAACCTCTTTTAGAATGGCAAATATAATATCATCTGCTGGACCTATGAACTGGTCGGGGAACATCATTTCTAACAAAATGAATGATTGCTAAATAAACACGATGAATCTCAACGAATTTTTAACCATATTTCAACTCATTCTATACAATTCCAAGAATTACACAAAAATTTTAATTATCTTCTGATTCCAAAATTAACCCATTAGTCCTTTCTTTTTAGGTCTTGTTTTTTCCATTAATTTTCTTCAAATTGCGTCATTGATGTATGTTTTGAATTGTATATTAGGAAGAAGTTAACCTAAGCGTACTATTTACATATTTAGGTGCACAAGTATGTGTGTGTGTATATACACGCACGGCACTTAGGGTCCCATAGTGGCGCCCTGTGAGGTAGAATTTCAAATTTGAGGAGAGAAAAGGGTCCGCTGATACTAATTTGGAACTCTCCAAAGTTTCTGGGTTTTCTTCAACGCGTTGCCAAGTTTCTAGTGTCTTCACAAGCAGATACTCCATTCTGCTTTTGATCGTCGCTCAAGACGTCTGGGAAGAGCGTAGTGCAAATTTTTCGCATCGCTAAGTTTTCAGTGATAATGGTGTGCATCTTATCAATGCCAATACGATCTGCAATCATTCGCTCACTTAACCGACGATCTGGATTCAGCTAAAACTGTAGTTTGTGATATGATTTCATTCTTGAACACTTAGAAAATCATGCCCCATGCCTTCGTAGCCGATTTCACCAGTCCAACACAATATTTCATGGGATACCGCTGCTCAAACGTTTGCTGCATTTTGCGCTTGCACAGAGTCACTTGACAGGGATCCACTAAAAAAATTATGTCACGGAGCGAGTACTGGCAAATTGAGTTTGACAACTTTTGAAGGATAGCCTCTCCACCACTTAGCAGGTGCGATATATTATGAATATTTGTATATATATATATATATGTGTATGTATATATAATGTATATATATATATATATATATATATATATATATATGTGTGTGTGTGTGTGTTTATGTATATATAATGTATATATGTATACATATATATATATATATATATATATATATATATATATATACACACACACATATATATATATTTATATATATATATATATATATATATATATATATATATATATATATATATATATATATATATATATATATAATGTATAACACTTAGCACTAGTGGACAGAGACAAAAACGCACAAAAATAGTGAGTCTCTTTTCTGTGTCCACTTACATTATTATTCACGTCCGTGAGACTTTCAAAAAGTTATATATATATATATATATTATATATATATATATGTATAGATACACACATATACATATATATAATATACATAAACACACACGTAGACACAATATACGACGTCTGTGTGCATGGGGTCCGCGTAATGTGTGATTCTTCCTAGTACCTTGCATACTGGTGGCTAGTTGTATTTTTAAGGTCATGTTGTTAATTTCACTGGAAGCGCTATAAATAAAGCAATTTTTGTTTTCCATTGATTAATGGCCTTTTTATTGAACCAAACGTTTTCGAAAAGATGGCTCGTCAACAATAAAAAGGCTCTATTGGACTCAGTAAAAGGTAGCACCGATCAAATAAAAAAAATTGCGCGTGATCGCGCATTTGCATTTACACCTGTAATTCTCTTTGAATGTCTGAAAACGCTCATAGAAATGTTTTCACAAAAAGAATTAGTTAGATTTTCTTCAATATAATGACTAAATTAAATCCAACGGTCTGTACGATTCGTTTTCTACTGTCTTTCATTAGAATATGTCCAGCACCTGATTTTATTTACAGTTTGTATTCGCAGGGCTACTTTATTCTTGTAAATCAAGTACCATAAAATTTATAAAAAGATTAATTAAGATAGAAGATCTTAGGAAAACACAAACAATATCTCCAGCACCATGAAAAATGAAGCTTCTATTGCACTACCGTCATGGAGAAACCCAAGCAGTTCGTGACAAGTAAACGAGATCACCTTTACCAACCACAAAGGACATAGAATTCAATTAATTAATGAATTAAATCTACAATTTAAATAGCTAAGTAATTCTGGGAATCTGTCAGTTGGCTCCATTGCAGTATGGTGGTTAGAGAGCCTATGACAACTGAAAGAAGGGTCTGCACTTCAAATTCTTGGTGATATCCTTGGAAAATCCCAGCTAAGTACCAGTTGGGTGTTTTTCATAGGCTCAAGAACCTTCTGGGAAACCTCAAACTTCACGAAAAAAGTGACTGGCTACCCTACTGTCAATACATGAATTTTACATACCGTAAAAGGGCCTATCCGTAAGTTAAAAAAAACCTTATTTTCTTAATAGTGGTGTTCATTAACTGTTATTCTGAGAGTAATAAATTATCTACAGGAGGTAGTGTTGCCAAATCTCAAATAGTAGTTTGGTATGATTTTCACAACTATTTTGAGCAAAAATTATTGATTTTTATGTGAAAATTGCCACCCACACGCCTATGAGGTTTCATAGATATCTAGCGATGCTACTGTAGTCTTGGGTGAGGTAATTCGTTCGCACACGCGTTAGACAAAGAAACCGTTTGCTCTTTTCCCGGGAAGGATTCGTCCGGGAATAACTTTTTTCATGGAAAAACCACGCTTGCGTGGGACCCGGACGTCTTTTTGCGTGGGACGAAAGTGGGGTTGAGGAAGCTCTGCAAGTTCAGCCCGCGAGTGCTACGAATGCTGCGAGCCGTTTGAGTGGTTCGATGGGGCGTATATGTGTGTGTGTGTGTGTGTTTGTACGCGCGTGTGTTCGAGCACGGCGCGGGGACATAAAGCGATGTTTGTTCGGCTGCGCTAGCACCGGTGTTTACTTCGTGTTTGTATTGCGACAGGTTGGGAGGGAGATGGCGACCGGGGAGCGGGGAGAAACGTGGGGGGGGGTTAGGGGTTGGGTTTCTGTGTGTGTATGGAGCGAAGTGGGAGGAGGGAGGGACACTCGCGTCGCTCGGATGTTGTTCCAGCGACGCGCCCCTGCGTCCGGCGCGCTCGACGGGTAGGACGAAGGGGGGGGGGGACGACGACGGAGAATTGGGACGCCTCACTACCGCCGTCCCCCGTCCACCTCCGATTCCAGGCAATACGGTGGAAATGGGGAAGAAAATAAAACTAACATTACCCGTTAAAAAGTTTTAATGAGCGAGTAATTAATGCTAATGGAACCATTCTCTCGGAAATCAGCTAATGTGTAACGAATGAGGAAACTTCTTAATTCTGCTTGTTTTCCAGGACACTCTGAGTGGTAAGTTGTGAAGAGGCGAAAATATTGGAAATTCCCCGCAATGACGATTGGCAAAGGATAGGATGTTTCGGTTTTTTAGACATGCAATTGCTTAAAATACGGAATGATGACATTTTATGTGACGACCTTTTTTTATAAATAATAGGTCCAATTAGTCAAAAAGCAATATCACACAATCCGTGAATTAGCGATTAAATAGACTTTTATTTGTAAATATACATGTTATACTTAAATTTTAAACATGATTTAAGGCTTAACGAACTCGCGACTATTCAGTCTCTCGATAAAATAAATTGTCAAATATTTTTACTAATCGGATTTCTTTCCGCAGATTAATCCTCAAGAATAATATTACACCATTTTTACCAATAAGTGCTTGCAATTAAATGTTTTGGCGCAAACTTAAGCCTTATTTCACATTTAAATTGATACAAGGTTAATGGATAAAAAGCTAATTTCATAAATTAAGCTAAAAAATTCTAAAAGAATAAGCCTCTGATGTATCACCGTTACATATTCGATATCACAGGATTATATGACCAATGCGTTAGATGAAATCTGTTAAGCGGAGAAAAATTGTATTCTCGAGGTTTCCATTTAATCGATTTCATATTTCTGTCAAAACAACCCGGATATTCCATCAATGATTACTAAATAATGAAAGAGCATCACGGTGTAGGGGAAGGAAAACAGAAATCAACCTTAATGATTCAATGAAACGGCGTGTTCAACAAGTGAATGAGGACACGAATTTACGGTAGCTTGGGCTGAAAAAAACAAAATGCCAAAACAGAAAGACAAGTGAATTTAAAACGAGGATAATTTATCAGTCCCACTGAAATATTGTCTAACAAAAATTTTCCGAGAATAAAACAGATAATGGTCCTATGTGATAGTGGTACTGCATGCAGAAAGCAATATTAAAACAACAGAAAAGTACTTCTTGAGTAAAAGAACAGACAGCAGGTGACGGAGATGTTAAATGCCTATAACACAGCTAACTTTTCATATAAATTAATCAAACAAAGGTTTGAAAAATAATGAAATAAAAATTGTGAACATAAATTGAGAGAAAAATTTATGAATCTCAAGTAAAGGATTTGGATAAACAGACGCAATGAAATAAATGATATGAATTCAGGGAAAAGGAAAACTCCTAAAAATTAAAATATTGGTAGAAAAAGAAAATTTTCACCATAGAGTATAAAGTTCATCAAATTTAAAGATCTTAATGCTACTATACAAGCGTAAATGGTCAATTATGAAAGTAATGCGCATGATTTTATTGCGACTATCCATTGCAGCGCGCTTAAACCGGTCGAAAAATGTATTGAGAAATCTGTCCTTTCAACACGGCCGGTCGTCAGTTTGTTTTAACCAGTCTGAGCGGAAAGAAGTGCCTCTGCGTGAAGTGTGTTTTTCGATTTTGCTACACGGTTCGATGAGACGTTCGCTTGAAGAGCGACCCGCCAAGTTTCGCCTGCAGCTTGGAAAGACTGCAACCTAAACATTCCAGATGCTTCAAGAGACCTTCAAGGGTGACTGCATTTCAAGGTCACAATTCAGAAGGTAACACAAGACGTTCTAAGAGGGCGGGGAGGAGGTCGCTAACGAACCCTGTTCTGGAATCCACAAAACGGGCAAAACCGACGATAACGTGAATCGTGTGCGCGCGAAGTTTTGCGTTCTTACCGTCAATTGAGTATGCAGCAAATTACTGAAATCCTAAACTTACAGTCCAGAAATGGCTTCGTGCGACTTTTTTTTTAACTAAAGAGAGAGCTGAAAGGAAAGCATTGGGAGACCGTGCAAAACATCCAAACGCATATTAAAACGTTCCCTTCGAGGAGTTTCAGGGTGCATTTCAGGCAACAATAAATCAATTATCCCCAGAAAATACGCATTACTTTCATAGTGAACCTTGTGTAATTGCTCGTATTGTACAAGGGTCGCCAAACTACGGTCCGGCCCGGGGGCCAGATGCGGCCCGCAAGGCCCTCTCATTCCGCCCGTTAAAACCATTTTATGTACGGAAATGTACGGAAAATTACGGAAATTTACGTGAATCCTGCCAAGGTCAACAGCCGCTTACGTGACGTACGTTTTTAAAGAATTAAGAAAGAGGCGCGCAGTAGTACGTTATGTTTTCCAACCGATCAGTACATTGTAAAAACTTTTCCGCAGCTTACTTTTCCTGCTTCTTTTCATGGTCAATTAGATGACATAACCCCAAGTAGCGGCAGAGTTTTTAAATGGTTTGTTACTTTTCAACGCATATTAGCGGATGACTCCTTTAAAAGTCACTTTTGCGGTATCTCCTGCAGTTTCTTTGGGTTTGTTGCTTGTTTAAGACTTAATTATTTTGATTACAGTTTCCAGTTTCCTGTCGCACTAAATTTCCATCATTTAAATGATGTGTATATATATATACACACATATATATATACATATATATATACATATATACATATATATACATATATATACATATATACATATATATACATATATATACATATATACATATATACATATATACATATATATACATATATACATATATATATATACATATATACATATATACATATATATATATATATACATATATACATATATATATATATACATACATATATATATATATATATATATACATACATATATATATATATACATATATACATATATATATATATACATATATACATATATACATATATACATATATACATATATACATATATACATATATACATATATACATATATATATATATACATATATACATATATATATATACATATATACATATATATATACATATATACATATACATATATACATATATATATATACATATACATATATATATATATACATATATACATATATATCCCTCCCCGGACTACAACCTTGACGTGGTGGAAGGGCTTGTGCGTTCCGATGAACCCTAGAGCTGTGCTGGCGGGAGTAATAATTATTGCTCCTGGTAGGGTCACCCATGCCAGATAGGTCGAAGGTTAGGAGCCAGACGAAAGGTAGTCCACGCAGCGTCTGTTCCTCAGTGAGGCGGCTGCAATGGCGTCTGACCCCAGTGGGGCGGCCAGTAAGTGATGGTGTCACGTTAAAAACACTATTGAGGAAGGCAACGGGAAACCACCTCAATTATCATTCCCTAGAAAAATATGATGGACAATAGAGATAATTTGAGTCCTGGCAACCACGGGGCTCGGCCCAATCGGCCGTGTGTCGTGCCCGGCAGCGGGGGAGGCAAGGCTTCCGCGGTCGTCATCCCACGAAACCCTTGCAAGGGAAAACCAGCAGCAGCAGGACAGAAGACGCAGGAGAAGAAAACCAAATTAGTTAGAATAGGAACGTGGAATGTTAGGACAATGATGAGGACAGGGAAATTGGAGAATGTTAAGCGAGAGATGGAAAGGGGAAATATAGATATTTTAGGTCTATGCGAGGTGAGATGGAAAGATAGCGGGGATTACTGGAGTGATAAGTATAGAATAATATACAGCGGTGGGGACGAGAGCCAACGAGGGGTTGCCATAGTATTAAATGAAGAGGTAGGAAGAAGCGTAGTCAACATAGAGCAGGTAACGGATAGAATACTACTAGTGGAGATAAAAGCAGAACCGACGAACTTAGTTATTATTCAGGTATACATGCCACCGAGCAACCATAAGGAAGAAGAGGTCGATAGGATATACGATCAGTTAGAGGACATGATTGCATGTGTTCCTGCAGGGAAACATTTGATAGTGATGGGGGATTGGAATGCGACCGTAGGCGAAGGAAGAGATGGTGATGAGGTGGGGGACTACGGTTTAGGCACGAGGAATGACCGCGGGGAGAAAGCAGTTGAGTTCTGCAGGAGACAGGGGTTAGTTATCACCAACACTTGGTTCAGACACCACAAAAGACGCAGGTATACATGGAAAATGCCAGGTGACTCAGGAAGATATCAGCTAGATTATATCCTGGTTAGACACAGGTTTAGGAATAGTGTGATAAATTCCCACAGCTTTCCGGGAGCGGATGCGGACTCAGACCACAATTTAGTTGTTATGAAATGTAGCGTACGTTTCAAAAGGATAAGGCAGGGGCGGCGAGTTAGAAA